>NW_010316357.1:0-25365 GCF_000700745.2 Antrostomus carolinensis
TTATTATCCCTTCACACCAAGAGGGAACAGGATGCCTAATGACCGTAGCTGATCATTTCCAAAGAGCAACAAGGAAATTCCCAGTCTGACTTTCCCAGTTAGAAAGGGGAACTGTAGCTGGAGCAGGACTGCTGAATGGAAATCCAGCAGCAGTTGAGGATGCCTTACACCCAACTGCAGAGCCAAAGGCGTTTTGATGGAGGAAAAGGGGTGAAAAGTGGGAAGTTGCTCACAATGCGACTATAAAAACAAAGTCTGGGGATTACTTAATAATGTGTGGTCTGAGAAAACAAACACATCTCCCCATAAAGACCCGAGTTCAAATAAACTGGTGCTGTTGTCGTTAAACCCCACCATCTGCGTGTCTGTTTTCCACTGGGTCTAGTGTGAAATTTAAAGGGACCACTGTGTGGAGAAATAGTCCCCCATCATCATCCTTTGAGGCACTTCAAAATCCAGATGTGGCTGAAAGACACCGCAACTTGGACTCATCCCTGCACAACATCTGTGTTGTAACTAAACATATACCACTGCAAGTCCTGAAGCTTTTATGCAGGAAGCCTAAGTTGAAGGCAACACCTTCTTATCTTCAGAGTGATGAAGCCCACAGAACCTAAAAGCCACCAAGTGTAGGTGTGTGGAGAGATGACTGGTTGTGCCCCAGGCCATCGCATGAAGCTCTCCTCCTCCTTCCCCTCTCCACTCCCAGCTCCCTCCCTGCACTGCAATAGGTAAAGCCTGGACCTGAGAAACCCAATCTAGCACTAAAGCCCTCCGAGCTCAGTTGTGGAGTGGAGACCTCCCTGGCTCTGCTCAGGTCACCCTTTCATGTCTGATTGCAGCTCATCAAGGCTCCAAAGTCTAATAATGAAACAAGTGAGGCCGAGAGCTCTCTCTCTGACAGCTTAACTGATGGTTGTAATTAGGGACTAACCCACACAGCTTTTCATTAGCGCGTCGCACAGCACAAGACTTATTATGACTGTTGTGGAGGGACCGTGCTTGACGGCCAGGAAAAAGGCATCAAGACCTCCAGCCTTTGGGGAAAAGGGGAGCAGAGAGGCTTGGTGCAAAGAGGGAGCTCTCTGTGCTCTTATGGATTCATAAGTGTGCGTTTTCAGTGCAGATTAAAGTTTCATTTACATGGAGTTTTGCATTTTGGGTACATCCAAGCACATTTTTATTTCACTGCACGTGGCATATTCATCATTATTTAAACATCTGCAGCACCCTGGTTATCCCCCAGATGTTGGTGACTTCAGGCAGTCTCTTGAGCCTCTGCTTCTTTCTCTCCAGACAAACTATGTAGCCCTAAATGAGCGTGACCATCTCTTTCCTCAGTCCATGGGTCGCTTGGTTTTGGCTGTGATTCACTTACCAGCCTGCTCTGAGTACTGGTGAAGATCTCCTGCCGCAGTTGTGGTGATGCTGGGGAGCTGGGGTGTCTATATCACTTCCTCTGTTTTGCTTCCTGAAAAAAATTAAAAATATTTTCTTAAATACCCAAAGTCTGACCATACTCAGAAATACACTCAATATTCTAGATGACAGGTAGAACAGAGTCCTCTGGGGTCATTATTTTCTCGCTCCCTTCTCTCTTTCCAAGCAGAACCTGCTTCTCTCTCCTACACTGCAAACAAGATGTAGGTTTTTCTTAGTTTGATTCTGCAGCTTCGAGTTTTCTTCCTCCTGGGCAATGTCTGCTCTTCTCATAGCTGTTTTATAGAAGAACTTGTGATTGTAAATGGCAAAGTGAAGGAAAAGGAAGTAAACTGGTTATTGTGCCAGAATCACGCCTGGCACTCCTCCCATTTCTATTTTCTCTTACATTATAAAGCTGGAATAAATCAAAGTGAGCAGTACACGTGTAAAATGATGAAAGGGGAGCAGAATCAGCACTCTTGTCCCTTGCACTGGTGTAAAAAGGTGTAGTCCCATGCAGGCAAGAGTTATCCTGAATTACAAGTGGTGGGGAAGGAGAATAGACTCAGAGTGTTTATTAGCAGTCATAACCTTAATCAAATAACACTCAAGGATATGTAAAGAAATCTGTTCCACTGCAGCCTCCCAAGCCAAATAAAGGAGTAAATGGGACTTCTATCAAAAATCCCTTTTAAAACTCACGCATGTTGGGTCCTAAAAAAAAAATATCCTCATTTCTTGGGGAACAGCCAAAGCTCCAGAGGAGCCGCCCTAGATCAAACCAGTGGCCCATCTCGCCAAGCATTCAGCCTCCTGCTGTAACCAGCTCCAATGCACTGGAGAAAGGTGATGCCCCTGGATGAACCTGGCTGCTTGGGTTGTCCACGTGTGGAAGGAAGGGGATGCTCTCCCCAAAGTATCATCAGCCCTACAGGCATCCCCCAGCTCAGAGATCTCCATCTACCCATTGCACTTTGCAGAGCAGGAGGCTCATTCTCTCTCTCTCCCCATCTACGGGACGGCTTTAGTCAACGTTTACATATTATGTAGAATTACATGGGGGGAAAGAAAAAGAAAAAAGTAAAAAGAAAAGAAACAGACTCTGTGTAATAGAGGTGCATGTAAATAATCACTGGCCTAATCCCCTTTGACAATGAAAGATATCCAACCAGAAAATGTTCACGTCTGTAACTCAACCTGAAATTTAAGTACAAGGAAGTCGTGTCAAAAGGGGACTTGGGTTCCCATAAAAGCCTCTCTACTTCAGACCCTGGGCCCCCGAGCCAAAAAAACAGAGCAAACTTCCAGACATAACATCTGAGAAGTGCAGGCCTCACAAAGGGACTCGCTAACCTCTGCTGGAGAGACAACCACCAGGAAAACAAGCAGAGCAAAGGAAGCTTTCAAGCCCAGATGAAGTACCTGCCACGGAAGAGAGGCACGCTTTCCATCAGAGATCTAGCAGGCTGTGGTACCTTATCCCATGAGGGCTGGTCAAAGCCCTCTCAGGGGAGTCATTTGAAACCAAACTGGACAAAGCCCTGGAGAAGATTCGTGGCTGGGAGTCTGTTCTCCTCTGCTTTTGTTCAACAACCCTGAAGTTGATGCATGACAGAAGAATCTAGCTCGGCATAGGAAGAGGAGCCCCTGGGCACAGAACGATGGATTAAATAACCTAATTGTGGTTTCCAGTCTCTTCCTCGACCACTTCTACCCCACGAAGGATGTGCAGTGTGTGAGGTCCATCAGCATTGCATGGGTAGGACTGAAAATCTTCCTGGAAGCAGCACAAATCAGCTGGGAAGCAGAAGGCTCCTCCAGTGGAGCAGGTACTCATCTCTGTGTGAGGACACCTGATGTTAATGCCTCCTTTGCAGTCAATGATGAAGAGAAGGAATAAGAACCAAATTTTGGGTTACTTCTAAAAGTAGAGAGCCAGGTCAGGACCTGACTTCTGGTTTTTCATGAAGGAAGAGAACCCCCTAGAAGTTCTATCCCTGGAAACATTCAAGGTCAGGTTGGACAGGGCTCTGAGCAACCTGATCTGGTTGAAGATGTCCCTGCTCACTCCAGGGGTTTAGACTAGATGACCTTTAAAGGTTGCTTCCAAACCAAACCATTCTGTGATTCTATGGCATAATCTTTTCCAGGGCTATCAGCTCATCTGATGCACTGTCTGCCTCCACTAACCTGGCCTTGCCTGCCTACACCTCTGCAGCTCCTCACGGACTGCCAGAGCACCACGCTGCCAAAAACCCAGCCATGAAACCCCGAGGTAGGCACCTGCCAAGGGTGAGTCACAGTCTACCCTCACAAAAATGTCTCATGGTCCATCAGAAAGAGCTCTTGCAGGTGTGAGAACCTGGTATTGCTCTAGAGGAATCCTGAACTTAAAAAAAAAGAAGAGCTGTCTCCATGGCACACAGAAATCTCCTCCAGCCTGGTTAAACCACAGGACCAGGGATTGGCTGGGGACATGTGAACACCATAACTCAACAATCAGATCTGTTTGAGAGCAGGTGACTTGCTCATCATGGTTTCACAGAATCACAGAATGTCAGGGATTGGAAGGCACCTCGAAAGATCATCCAGTCCAACCCCCCTGCCAGAGCAGGAACCTAAATGAGATCACACAGGAAGGCGTCCAGGCGGGTCTTGAATGTCTCCAGAGAAGGAGACTCCACACCCTCCCTGGGCAGCCTGTCCCAGGGCTCTGGCACCCTCACTGGAAAGAAGTTTCTTCTCAAATTTAAGCGGAACCTCCTGTATTCCAGAACAGGAACATGTTTCTCCCATCATCTCAAATTGTATGGACCCTCCTTAGCTCAAGACCCCTACCAAAAGCAGGGTGAACCGCTGGAGCTTCAGCCTCCATGCTCCTAAGAGGTCCTGTCCGTGCTGCCTCTGGTCTGTAACGCTTGCACGCTGCACCCTCTGCCTGCACAGAAAGCAGCAACACCCTGATGGAAAAGAAACATTAAAAGGAAAGTGTTGGGAAAATGAGCAGCAGGCTGGAGAGAGCAAAGCTGCTCAATTGCAGGACTTCACGCTTTCTCCTCTTGCCCTGAGTAAGTTCTGGCTGCATTTCATCTTTCTTTACCCAGAGCCTGCAGACACAAGACTCCGCTGGTATTAAATTCCCGCCGCGTGCGGCAGTATCCCTGCCCTGATACCCCGGGGAGTTTCTCTTTGCTGGTTGGGAATTTTCCGAGGAGATGGTTTCTCATCGGAAAATGCCGATACACTGAAATCAAAGCCCTTGGTGGGAACGTACCGAGTTTCAGGGAAATCTTTCATGGGAAAATTTGTTTCAGACCCAGGCTGGAGCTTTCTGCTTGAGAAGAGTGAGCAAGGGAGCTCTGCATCCAACTACCCCATCACCTGGCAGAGCTGGTGTCCTTCCAGGATGAGGACACCAACAACCTTCTCTGTATTTTCTTCTTCCCATCTCCCCACCCTTCAGACCTCTCACCATGAGGGTCACGTCTCTGCAGACTTATTTTACCCCTTAAAAACGCTGTAACCCTCAGGGACACAACATAGACCCTTCAGCCCTTTGGGCAGGACATTATCTCAGGCCATGAGGAAGGGCAGATCTGGATGTGAAGCCACGCTCGGTGGCATGTGCATCTTCTAGATCACTTGTCCACCAGCTTTTCCTGAGAAAAACCAGGCAGAGCTTTGGGTTAACCCTGAAGCAGGGCTAGAATAGGGCTCAAATTTGGGAGAAGCTCCCATGTGGGAGCTGGAGCCTGTCCTGCACAGAGCTCTTAACTTGTAGTGTGGTGTGGTGGGGTTCACCAGCATCTCCCTGTCCACGGTGGCTTTTCTCTGTCCCAAGCAGGCTCTGCGATGCCTGAGACAACAGCACCACCTTGTGCTTCAGCTTAACTTGGGGAAAAAAAATGAAGGGACAGTCCTGAAGCTCCCTCTCGCGGTTCCTGCAATCAGCAGGTGACACCAGCCAGGAGCAGATGTTTCTCTGCACATCCGTTGATGTGCAAGGTTGAGAGTAGGCGTGAGGGCAAACCAGACCTTTTGCCAGCTTGCCATCTTCCCAAACCAAAGCATTTTGGAGAAACCATTGCTGAGCATGGCAGGACATGGCATGTCTGTGCCCCGTCTGTCCCCCAACTCCATCCACAGCAGCTGGGGTCCATGTGAAGACATCGTACAGACAAAAGGTTTATCCTCTGGGCAGGCAAGTCTGGATTTGATAGCTCAGACCTGCTGCCACAAAGCATGGCACATTAATTCAGGAGCTAACAGGTTTCACTCAATTTGCTCCCCAACAAAACATCTGAAGGGTTGTGGCCCTTCAAGAGATGCTCAAAGGCAAGGGAGGTGTCTCCATCTCCGACCTGCTGCCACAGCGCTGGGGCCCATAAGTGCTACCCTTACAGGCATCTTAACTTAAACTGCCAACACCTTTGGCAGCTCAAGGTTGCTTCAGGAGGATGCTGACTACAAACGTGCTGTCACAATGTTGACAGTGGCTGCAAAGCTTTCAACACCTGTGGTTTCAAAGTTGGCGCTTTCAACTGATTTGGTGTAGAGCTGGGGGGGTGGGGGGGGGATTTGCTCAGATGAGGTTGTCCTTATTCTTTCCCAAGAGATTTATTTCCCTATTCCAATTATTTTCTAATTTCACATCATGATGAAATCCAGTTCTTCAGAAATTTTCCCCCAGAATGATCCAGAGGGCCGACAGATTGCAAAACCTCTTAGTGCCGTCTTATCTGCTGGTGCTTGTGCCGTGCTCCAGGCTAAATACAGCTGCTGCCAAGCAGAAAAGATGAACTTTTTCTTAAGGACAATATGATCTACAGACCATAAGGAGCTTTTTAAAGAGTATTAGTAGTTTTAGAAGTAGCTTTAGCTCTACCTTTGTCACCCAAGAAAGGTAATGACCTGTTCTTTCATGCTAATTTTCCATCTGGATGTTTCAGGGTACCTGATCTGCATTCCTCTGTCTCCCCCACATCATTTTCCTCTCAAGCCACAATAAAAATGTGGAGTTTTCAGCCCCATTCCCCTCCTTCCCTCTGTGCAATCTCACTTTTTACATTCCCAGCCACTGCGCCGTGTAACCATCCTCAACCCTTCTGCATCCTCCGTCTCCCACAAGCACGGGGCCCTCACCTACGTTCTCCAACTTGATGGAGATCCTTTGCCAAGGCTGCCAGTCAGGATCTCACCAGATTTGACTAGTGTGAGCTTAGCACTGGGGGTTAAGCCTGACTTCCCGTGTCCCTCACCACACATGCTGAACTTCCCAGGGAATATCGTGCCTGACGGCGTGCCAGCCTTGTTGTTCGCTATCGATGAGATAATGTCTCTTAAATCTGGATCCCTGGCACGAGGGTGTTCAACTCCCTTTTGCCTGTGGCTGCATTCCAATTTCAGGACAGAAATGACCAGGAGAAATATGAGAGGTTAGTGACATTTCTTGGCTTGGAAATCATCAGCCTGTCGTGGAAAGGAATGTGATCAAAAGAGACATCGCTGGTGTTTACTTTTCAGCCCTTGCTGGGTGATGCACTTGAATACACGCTGTTCTGATGCAGCTTTTGGGCTTCAGGTGAACCTCCTTGAATGGGCTGGAACAGGTTATTTTAGTTGGCGGAACGTCTTGGGTCAAGAACAGCCCTGAAAAAGGATGGCAGGGCCCTTGTGCCTATTTATACCCCAGAGAAGGACCTGGGAGTGGTGGTGAGTGAGAAGCTGAACACGAGCAGACAATGTGCGCTGGCAGCCCAGAGGCCAATAACCGTGTCCTGGGCTGCATCAAGAGTAGTGTGGGCAGCAGGTCGAGGGAGGTGATTCTGCCCCTCTGCTCTGCTCTTGTAAGGCCCCACCTGGAATACTGCGTCCAGTTCTGGAGCCCCCATCACAAAAGAGACCTGGAGCAGCTGGAACAAGTCCAGAGAAGGGCCACCAGGATGATCTGAGGGCTGGAGCAGCTCTCCTATGAGGACAGGCTGAGAGAGTTGGGGCTGTTCAGCCTGGAAAAGAGAAGGCTCCAGGGAGATCTTATAGCGGCCTCCCAGTACCTGAAGGGGCTACAAGAAAGCTGGGGAGGGACTTTTCATAAGGGCAGTTAATGACAAAACAAGGGGAAATGGGTTTAAGCTGAAAGAGGGGCGGTTTAGATGAGATATTAGGAAGTTGTTCTTCACTGTGAGGGTGGTCAGACACTGGAACAGGTTGCCCAAGGAAGTTGTGGCTGCTCCTCCCTGGAAGTGTTGAAGGCCAGGCTGGATGAGGCTTTGAGCAACCTGGTCTAGTGGAAGGTGTCCCTGCTGCTGGCAGAGGGGTTGGAACTGGATGATCTTTAAGGTCCCTTCCAATCCAAACCATTCTATGATTCTACGCTGGATTTTTTCTCAAGACAGGAGAACAAAGTGATGGACAGACCCTGCATCTGGCTTTTGGAAGCAGGTGGTGGGAGGAACATCACCAAATGCCATGCCTCAGGGGACGGGAGTTTTCAGATGGTCCATTTGGGCTGCTTTGGAGATGCACACAAATCTGGGAGAAAGCTCTCAAACTGTGCAAGGATGTGTTTGTGCTGAAGTGTGTTGAAAATGACAACCATAAGCTAGTTTATTAGAATTTGTTTGCACGGACAAAAGCTTAATAGAGTTTGATGGAGTGTACAGAGCCCAGAGCAGACTTGGTTCAATAAAAGCACATTGCCTTTTGAGACAGTGATGAAGTACAGTGCTGGGAAAGCTCTTTACCACTCAGTCACACTGAGAAAGCTCCAGTCGCTTCATCTTCATCACTTTGTCACAAAAGGAACAACAAGAAGCAATCTCCATCCTCTCAGAGTTATTCATTTGTTCCAACAGCTCTTTTTCCTAGAGGAGCAACTTCCTCTCCCAAGGCCACATCCAGAGGGGCACGGGAGGCAATCTGGGTGAGAAATAAAGCATGCTGTCAGCGTGCTGGTGTTTGCAGCACGTGCATGCTGGAGATGAGGGAAGAATACAAGAATTTTTATTGACCTAATCAGACAAAAATGTTGCCAAGATCCCTACCAGTGCAGGAGCATGCTCCTGTCTTACAAACCAATTCCTCCAGTGGCCCAGACTGTACAGGTGGCAGATAGCATCACAGCATCTGTCGAGAAGAGGAGATTACAGAGTGCTAAGGCTTTAAAAGGCCTCAGTTCTCCCAACTGGCTGCAAACATGAGCAAACTAGAGAATATGTTGCAGACAGACTATCCAGCAGCATTTTCTTACAAGAAACAAGGCACAGGCGCTATCAGCCATCAGATGGAGGGCACGAGCTGTCAGCAGGAGGAAAGCTCAGCTCGCTTAGCTGCGTGAGGAGCAGGGTGTCCTGCATCCTGTGCCAGCCAGACACGGAAAGGATGAGCCACCAACCTGCCATCCTGATTTTAAGTAAAACAAGCTTAGCTCACAACAGCTTTTTCTCACCATCTTATATTGTGATAGCTCCTGAGGCACCTAGAAATGGCATCACTTCTCTGGGTGACACAGTTCACAGCTGCCCTTACGGTGCTGTGCACGTTGCTGCCTTGCAGCAATCCAGTGAAGCTATTAAATATCAAGTACTTCCCCATGAAGTTGACATTTCTAATCCCCACGCTGCCTTCTCTTTTCACACATTAGTAGGCTGAGGCCTTTCCTCACTGCGAGGGGTTCCCTCTGCCCTCATTTCTCCAGCCTTATTGCTCCCTCCCACTCGCAGCTTAGAATTAAAAGATATAATAAAGGGCCCTTGAACCGGAGGGGGGAGCGTCTGGTGAGGGAGGGGGGTAGAAAAAAAAAGCAAGTCCCTTATTTGAGTCCAGGATTCATCTGCCTCTCCCTGCGGAGATAAAGAGGCCCTTTCACCCCAGCAACCAGAAGGTTGAAGCTGGATATGTGCTTACCAGCATGGCCGTGGCTGGGAGCTGCCAGCCTGGGGTCTGACAGCGGTGACATTTCTACCTCAGATTAGAGGGTACGGTGCGAAAACGCATTAGAGTTGCTGGGGAGACTGCTCCTTCATAAGGTTGCACGCTTGGGAGCGAGCTGCTTGTAGCTATGAAACCAAACCACGGTGTGGTTTGCAACCCCTTTCTGCAGATTAAGGTTAATAAGAGCCTCCCCAGCCCGCCGTGCCCACCCAGCAGAGAGCAGACCGGACAGAGGTGGGAGCCCAGCGCCTCTAATATCCCCACCGGCGAGCGCGCTGTGCCCCAGCTTTTGTTCTCTGCTTCTACCCAGTGATTTTCATTACAAATATCCTCTTATCATGCACTCATGGGGGGAAACCGGGCCCACACAAAGAGAAAGAAAAGGCTGCTTGCTGGAAAACCAGTAATTACAGGGCTCGGGCTTTCCTCACAGAGGATTCATACGGATTCGACATGGCAGCGTTTCACACGTACGGCTCCTCCGGGGGCAAGCTCCTGTTTCGATTTCATTATGGGCAAGCTGGGCTGCCAGGGGAACTTTTGCCCTGAAATGAGTTCCCAAAAGGGGACAGTTGCACTTCTTTTATTATTTGCTTTGAAAGCAATTTTGCTGCTGCCCCCAGAAGCCTCTGCATTGGCTCGGGCGCGTGATGGGAGAGCACAAATACCATGAGTTGGCTTGTCAGCGTAGCGCTGTCGCGGGCAGTGAGTGTGGGAAATCATCTTAGATGTGGTCACTGCCTATTTGAGAAAAATCTGGAGGTGTTGAATCAACCCTTCAGACATCTCCTAACTGCACACATGACTCGTGAAGGCTCTCAAGGTGCTTACAAAGATAAGAACATTCTCTGCTTGTCCTTTTACAAGGGAAGGTAAAACATAACTCACGTATAAATGGATGCAAGTAAAGCCTTGCAGGACCAAAACTTGACCTTTTGTACTCACTTTGCCACAGGTATTGTGTGATTTTCTCCAGTTTAAGGTGAATGGGTTAGCACAGCACCCAAATCTTTGCAGAGCTCTAGGTCAGGTTGAGATGATGGCCAAGTGCATGCAGGAGGGTCTGAGAGAGGAGAAAACCCAACTGTCTGCTCCCCGCTCAAAGAGCGTGTTGGCAGCAGACACGTCTCCTGTTCACTAACACATCCTCATATATTGTACACAAACCTGAAAGGGGGCCTCTTTGAGGTAGTTTTGCACCATTTCTCTGGGGAACGTGTCTTGGGGACAATTTTTCACCTTCACCAAGAACTCAGTGACATTTGTAGGACACCTCGCAGTGGCAGAACTGATGACAAGAGCCAGAAAACTCTGTAGGAAAGATATTTCTGCCATTATTCTGCCCTTAGTGCACACACTTCTACACAAGCTACCCTGATCTTTTTATGATGTGTACAAGGACCACACTGCCATCTCAGAGGTGAGGTACAATCCCCAATCAATCCACCCTGCAATCTCTGAGGTACAATCCACACTGCAATCTCAGAGGTGAGGTACAATCCCCAATCAATCCACACTGCCATCTCAGAGGTGAGGTACAATCCACACTGCAATCTCAGAGGTGAGGTACAATCCCCCATCAATCCACACTGCACTATCAGAGGTGAGGTACAATCCCCAATCAATCCACACTGCCATCTCAGAGGTGAGGGACAATTGTTTGATGACAAATACTAAGAAATCTGCTGTCGTGGATGAAGCCTCATAGTATTAGAAGTCACTCCTGTCCCTAAAAGCTCACAAACTCAATATCTACCTGCATAGTTCCAGGTGCCTGGATCCATTATTCTTTGTCCAAATGCAAAGTGGGGAGTTGGACTGTAGCTTAGGTTTCAGGTAACCCCAATCTGCTGCTAAAAATGAGTCTCAGGGGTATAGTTTGGCTCCTCATAAAGACAGGACCATTTGCAAAACTCAAACCCAAGCCCTCCACTCGGTTTCCAAACATGCTGAATTGTGCTTTGGTTCTGTCTCTTAATTCCCATCGTCTTTTCTTTCTCTCCTTATATACTTGTTAATTTCCATGGATCTTAATTTCCTGCACCCCGAGCCCTGCTGAGACCAACCTCTGCCTACATAGGATTGCAAGCTACAGCCCTTCCCTCTTCAGGGAAAGGTCAGGAACGGTGGTTTAGTGTGCTGAGAAGAAAGGCAGCAGCAGACAGACAGACAGAGAGCACTCATAAAGATCTGGCTGTGAGCCTCTCTGAGAAAATGTCAGGTTGGGGAGGCTCTAATAGCTTTAATCTGCAGTACAAGGGGATTAAAAGACTCGTTCTCACAGGACAAATAAAAAAGAGAAAGGAGTGGAGCGGAAGGAGCAGAACAAGGGGAAAATGAAAGCTGCAAGGGGAGGAAGGGAGAAAGTTAAAGAGCTCAAATATAAAGAGCATCGGGATTTAAAGAGCTCTGTCTTCTAGTGTAATAAATGTGAAGTGGCCTGCATGGAAAAAGGGGCTTTAGCCAATGGCTTTGCTTTTGCTTTTTCACACTAAGCACACACACTTCAGCCTTCTTCAATCAAGGCAACTTGTTATGTTTGGCTTTGTTGATTTTCAGGGGTAAAGAAGTAGGAGGGGGAAACAGAAGGTTAATGAGGCTCTGCCAGATGTGACACTCAAGAAAAGCGGTGGGCATTCTATTTTTTAAACAGTGGTTTATGGGCTTTGATCCTCACCCCTGCTGTCCCTCCTCCAGCACGTCCCTCAAACCCTGCTTGTCCTCGAGGGCTGTGGAAGAGCAAAGGGGCCTGGGAACAGGAAGGAAGTACACTGAATTGTGGGACACTCTCCTCAAGTACTGCTTGAGCCACCTTTTCAGCTGTTCAGTGAGGCCAGGAGATGAAGAGAGCATAATTGAAAGAGTAAGGAAAGAAGGAGACTTTAAATACTCTTCAAAAGGAAAAAAAAATCCAACCCAATGCATCATTTGCAGGAGATGTAAAGGCCAACGAGCCACCAACACAGACAAGCAGGCTGTGCTCCAAGAGGGAAACCAGGTACTCAAAACCAGCTTTTAGCATTGCTCACATACTGCAGGAAACAGGGTTTCTTAAGGCTGGATGCTAACCTCAAATGAAGGCACTAAATCAGCCAGGGAGGTTTGGACATATTTACATTATGACAATATTACAATATTCTCCTCAAAGGAAAGAAGATCCTTCCCCCAACTGGAAGTAAGGACATACTTTAGTCTTCACAAATTTTTGAACAATGGCAATACTGGAAGATAAGACGACCATCCAGTAGTCCTGAGTTTCCTCCCAGTAACACCCTCACCAGCCTAAGGCACTACAAAAAGCAGGTTTCTAGCAGTCTGCTGGGTTAAACACGACTGCAACACTTGCTCTCATCTGTTATGTTCCCCACCTTCCCAGCTCAGCAGCCTTACAAGTTAGGAGAGATGCTCCAGGACAACACCAGGCACAGTCAGATGTCTGAGGCAGGTTCTCTCGACTATTTTAGCAGCTCAGCATAGTGCAGGAGCTGGCCAGTGCTCTGTGCACCAGTTGTACACAGAGGGGAAAAAAATAAAGAGACTTTGTAACATAATAAGCAAGTTCCAGACAGGAATTAGAGTATAGCATATCCAGTGGAGACAGGGGGCTGGAGTGGCATTAAGGTAGGAAGAATATAATTACCTGAACTGGACTGTGGCCAGGATAATGGTATTAATTTATTTCAAGAAAGCCAGAAGTGCCAAAACCTGGATTGTACATTGAAATCCAGAAGATGGCAAATCACAACATCCCAATGCCATTCTTCCAGCATTTGCCTTGAACGAGAGGTCTCCCAATAGGTTTTCACCCCTAATGCCTACTGCTTGTGGCCACAACAGGAGAGATCACCCTCAGCTTTGTTTGGGAAGCCTGATGCCATCCCAGCACACAGCCCTGTAGCTGCTGATGCTCTGTGACAAGGCACACATCACAGAGGCAATGCCTGCACCTTGCAGCACAGAGAAAACACCATCCCATTCCCCAAAATTCACCTGCAGGCCATAAAGCCACACTCAGTCACAAATGGAGTCACAAGCAAGGTCTCTCGAGTGCAGCCCCCTAGTTTGATCTGGTATTAATTATCCACTGTTCTGCAGAGATAAATGCTTAATCCTCTGGCTGTTGACACTGGAAATGGACCAATTTACCCTGGGGTGGATATTACACAGGGGAACTTGGCTTCAGCTATGATTCCTGCATCATGTGCTGTACAAATGTTCACTGGCTCGTAGGTAATGGATTTCATAGGGTGTATGGGATCTTTCCGTGGCAGAGCTAATCCAGAATAATACATGACTCAAGCATTCATTGTATCAGGTTTTTTTTTCCCCCCTCTCTTTATTTTTTTCTTCAATGTAATATTTCATTGTGGAATTCATGTGGAATTTATCCTTATAGCTTACCAGCTTTCCTCCTCCAGGCCCAGTATCAAGGTGAACTTCCTAAGCAGCAGCATCCAAGAGATGTGGAGATGGGTCTGCACAACCCCTGCTTCTCTGAGTGCCTTTCTCTTTCTTCCAGGAGTAAAGCCCAAGATTTCCACATTGCTTCTCTTGTTTCACACTCACTGGAAAGCCTAAATCAAGAAGTTGGCTTGTCAGGGAAAAAGAAGCGATGCTGATGCCATCAGAGATGGGAAAAGTGTTCCTGTTTCTGACCAAGCTGCTAAGGACTTTGGTCTTACCCATGTCTGAGCAGTCCCACTAATGCCACCATGTGCCAGGAGGGCAAAACACTGTCCCAGACCCATTGCCACCAGCCCTGCTGCCCCAGTCAGACGTCTCAGGACACTTGGGAAGATGCCTGCCCCCCACCTTCCCACTCCCACCTGGGCTTTCTTGCTTTTTCCCTACTTGCTCTTCTCTTCCCAAGATCTGTTCCTTGGCAAAGGTGAATTTTAAACCCAAACACAGAAATGAGTTTGAAACAGAAGCAGATTGTACAAAGAGTCAGAACAAAAGTCACAAGTGCTTGGGAGCCCTGTTTTGCTCCCCATTTAACAACGAAACAGGTTCTCAGGACAGTGCTCTTCTACACAGGGTTGAACAAATACACCCACAAAGAAGTGATACAAAGGTTTGAATCCAGGAAATACAACAGGGAGTCAGTGCATGGTGACAATCTTTTTTTCCAAAAACACACAAAAAATAAGCTCTGGTTCAACACATCATAAACTCTTTAGCTTATGGTGGTGCCTTGAAGCTCTGCACCACCACTCTGTGTTGTACACACACACACACACAAGCAGCCCCTGCTTCCAGGGAGCTTACATTCTACCCAGTCAGCACTGAGGGAAACTGAGGCAGGGGGGAAATGAAGTGCTTTCCTCAATGCCACATAGTCAGCAAGTGGTGGGTTGGAAGCAGACTGCAGATGTCCTGTAGGACCTAGAGAGCTGAGCACTGATCTGGAGCTGCTCTGTACCCAATATGATGACAGAAGCCTGCGACATTTTCTCAATATCAAATCTGGCCACTCTCACCACCTTCCCTTTAGTAAGAGATGGCTGAAGTTTTCTACACCAATTCCTGCAGAAAAAGGGAACTTGCTTGGAGTTATTATGCACACAGAGCAAATTAAAGTGTTTTTTTTGTTGGCCTTGTTTAACTAAAGCAGTATTTCTAGCCTCAGTCCAAAGGACATAAACTTTCAGCCCACCTGAAGGCAGAAGTTCTCCTTTGCCACCATCATGCTGAATTTAATCTGAAAATTACAGTGAGGCAAAGAAAAATGCTGAACTCTTTACTGGATTTTCTATTCCTTAACCACAAGATACAGAGAGGGGCTACTTGTTCCTACGCTGTTCCTGGACAGCTTCACCTCAGCTGTGAGAATGGACTAAGATCTATGAAGGAAAGAATGGGAGCTTGAAGCCTGGCCAGTAAGAGCATGAGAAAGGGCTCCAGCAATCCCACTTTCTGTTTTCCTCACTCTAAGAAAAGAAAGGGAGTTCTTAAAACAAAGATCTTGCAATCCAGACACCTGGGGTCTGTTCCCGACTCTGCTGCTGACTCCAGAGCACATGCAAGTAAACCTACTTCATCTCTCTCTGCTCCTCTCACCTGAACACAGAGGAGATGCTGCTACTTCCACACGTAAGCAAGTCTGCAAAACAAAGGCTTTGAGGCCCCTGGCACAACTGCAAGTCATTGTCACACCACCCCAGTGAAGCACCAGCTCTCAGGCAATGCTCCTCACATCTTGTCAGCAGAAATGGTGAATTATTTCCATCAGGAGAAAGGAATATTGAGTGATTCACATAATGTCAGAGGTCAGGGTTAAAGGCAGGGATGCTAGGGCTTCCCAGCAAAGGAGAAGTGTGAGCTTGTCCTTCCAACATCACATCCAGTGTCTGTCAGGACTGTTCTAGACCTTTGCCCTCACGTGGAGCTGGCAGTGCATAGTTAACAGTCCAACTCAGAATGATCCTTTTCAGCAAACAATCACTTAATGATATCCCTCAGCAATGACAGACTAGAACCTTGGAGCTCCAAACCCAGAAAATTAATGAAGAAGCAATAGCAAGTGAGCACACCAAGAGGAGCTGGGAAGTCACCAAGAACAACAGGGCTATGCTGTATTGTCCCTGGCTGATGGCTCCTTCTCCTCCTGCCTTCTCCCACTCCTCAAGACAGGTGTAGTAAATGGAAGTCACAGGAAAAAATGAAGGGAAACAGGAGCCTGGCAGTGAAGGAAAGGGTGAAGCAGCTGCTCTAAGCAGATATTGTGCTTGAGGATATACAGGAGTCCTGCTTCCCAACCTGCTGCTTAGCTATTTGGGATTACCTCATACACAGCATTCTACAACCCTCTGCCTAATCTACTCTTAAGCTACTTAACACACATGCTCCCTCCTTTTCCAAGCAGGTGGCAAGTCCACCAACTCACAAGTGTCACTGCTAAGAAACAGCTCTGATAAGCTATGCAAAACTGCTTTGCTTTGTTACATTGGATTCTGCCTAGTTTGGGGATGTCCTTAAAGCTCCCTAAAAATATACTTGCTGGTAGCAAACTAATCCTGCCCTATATTTTCACAACACACACAACAGAGACGTGAAGCAGCATACACTGCCCTGTGTCCATTATTAAGCAGTGGCCTCTGGGAAGTGCAGAAGGTGTTTCCAGTAGGATGCATGTTGGGGTTATATCACCTTCTCTCCAAACATGCCACAGAGTATCCAGCTCCAAGAACCAGCAGGCTGTATGAAATGCACTGGTTGGTGCTGTAAAAAAGTCCTGCACACTTCCCTCTTGTGAGATCTCCTCTTCTAAGCACTTTAATCTGTAGAGAACACCAGAAGCAGCTTCCTCTTGATCAGCAAAGTCCAGCACTGGTCAGTTCATCCTTCTCCCAGGAAATACATCAAAACAGGACACCAAACTGGTCTGTTGGTGTGTATTCTCCATGTCCATCTGCCCTGTCACAAACCTGACAGCTGGGCAGCATATGCTTGCAAAACCACTCAAGTCCTGATGACCCAGAAAAGCAGCTGACAGATTGACATGCCATTCTGTGCCGGGTGGCACTGGACATGGTGACCTGACAAGCTTTCTAGAGCCCTTTGCACACAGCTGTTGCAGTAGCAGACACAGCAAACCAAAGCACAGTGAGATAGCAATCAATAACAGAGCTAAGGTGATGCTCTCGAGCCCATCGCTGTGGTCTAACCCACTGGCTGTCCGTGACATGTGTCCAGTGTTCCTCCTGGGCTCAGTCAGAGGTGCTCACTCCCCTCCCAGAGCTTGCTGTGACAAACTCTTTTGCTTGGGGGTTGATTTGCTTGTGATGTGTCACACATGGGTCTGCTCCTTTTCTCTCCTGTGTCTTCCAGGTGACAGCCTCTGGGACTAAAACATGACTCAGCAGACAAAATACGTAGTAATCCTAAAGTCCAGCTAAGTTATCACTCTTTAGCCTGGAGACAGTTCTCCTTTCCAGACCCACAGTCTACCCTACTTGTCTCCTACTGTTCAGGCAGTAGAAGATGCCAGAACAAGACCAAGTCAGAGCAGTGGCAGCAGGAGGCAGCTTATCTTTGTCCCCAAGGCAGGACAGCAGCTTTGATTTCTGTACTGCTTTCAACCTCCCAGTTACTTGGGCAGTGAGAATGAGTCCCTGATGCTGACTTCAAGGCTATCATCACAACTCCACACTTTATTTACTCCCCTTTTTCCTTCTGGTAAAATGGATGGCATGCTGTAGGCTGCTTATAAAGCAGGGACAGTATTTGGTCCTCCTTTCACTTGTCCTGGAGAAGCATCTCTCAACAAGATAACATCACATCAAGTCTCTGCATACCAGTGCCAGGTGGAGGCTGGGACCACTAAAGCAAATCTTGTGTGCTGGCTGCCTTTAGATGTTAGAGATGTTCAGAAACATGAGGCAAGCAAGGAAATAGGGCTTGTGGGCAGCCTGCATATCCTTCTCAAACTGTCCAGCTCAACAGAGGTCAGGTATCTTCATTCCAGGCTTTCCATAAGGTCAGCAACAGAGAACAGACGCTGCATGGCAGAAAAGCACCTTCAGCCCCTGACACTGGGTTTAATCCATCACCCAGCCACAACAGAGAAGCCTGGAAACAGCCTCATTTAGCACTGGCTGGAATAATTTCTTTACAAGAAGCTTCCAGACATGTTCAAATAAACATGGAAAATCAAATCATCCCATGCCTGTGGCTGCTTTTCTCCTCCACTGCTGGCTACACCAGCCCTGGTTAATGTGCTGAAATGCCTGCTTTGTCCAGGCCACTAGAAGCAGATGACACGACAGTTGTGGTTTCGAGCTCATGGCTGGAGCCCTTCAGAACCAAGAACTCCAGCAGAATGTCCAAGAGGCAGAAAACCAGGTGCCTGAAATGGAGAGAAGACAAAGCTTAGGCTGGGCAGGGCACAGTGGAGCTGGGAGATCAGCTCCAGACACGCTGAAGCCAAAGCTCACACAAGAAAGAAGTGTTCTGCTGACAGGGGAAAGACGAAAGATCTCGTACCCTAGAAGAAATATCTCAAGGGATAGCTCAGAGGTTTTTTTTTCATCCCCCAAACTAGTGGGTGTTTGAAGCTGCTGAGCAGCACAGAAAACACAAGTGCATGTCCTGGAGTGAGATGGCACATGCATTTCTCTGCAATTCATCACAAAAATCCTGTTTTCCAAATGCACAGCGATGATTATACAGAAAAACCTTAACGCAGCTTCCTAAAAACAACAAACTAAACCAGGAATTGGTATTATTTCCTCTGACAGTCTCCTGACATCCACTAAAACTAAGCAGGCTCAACAACATAATTAACAAGACTGGCTCAATAATCTCCAGGCAGACTAAGGTCCTAGACACTCATCTTCATAATAAGATGCCCTTTGATAGCATAAATCTAGAAAAATTAGCCAGATACATTCTGTGCCAAGAAGCTGGCAGCATGAATCTCACAGCAAAGCCCTGAGCATAGCTTACAGGCCCCATCACCCAGGCTAACAGGGTAAAGAGACTCTAATCCACGTACCTGTTTATCACAGGCTGGCCCAGGGACTCCAGTACCAAGTTCCAGCTCATCCGACATTTCCTGGTTCCGAGGATTTCTTGGATCACATCTGTCAACGTCAGAGACAAAGCTTTAGGAACTGCCCACTTCCACACCAGTAAAACAGGGTCAGGCTTCTGCTGGTGGGTACTAAATCAAAGTTTGGGATGGTGCTCTGAGCCTGAGCATCTCATGTCCAACATTGCCATGAAAGAAAACAGCCAAAGACAGGACCAAAGTTCAGGAAAGTGTTCCAGCCTGGAAGGGAACACACTGGGCACACTTTTTCAGCCCCAAAGGATAAAGAAGGGCCCCTTACTCTGCAGCAAGGAGTTAAAAGTTCAGACTGCACTCACAGGGATTAGGCAGCAGCTGCTTTAATATCAAAGATCCCCTTCTCAAACTTGAAGATAGGGAAATCCAGCGCAGCTGGGCTCATGATTTCAGTCCAGTGGAAAAGCCACTCTTTAAGAGAGTGAGAAGCCAAAGGCTTTGCCTTAGGACTCTTCTCAGCAGTGGCATCTTTTGGCAGCAGGTAGGAGCACAGCGTGGCACTGGCTTCACCTCATTTGAGGTGGCTCCGCAGGAACTGCACCACCAGCACTAAACAAAGATTATGTGGCCAGTCTGCATTTGGGAATTACCAAGACACACGTCCTTTCTCTCGGAGCTGTGCTGCTTCTTGGATGGTTATACAAACTATCTAGAACTGGGAAACTGGTTTTTGCTCACAGGAACCTCAAAGGTCGTGAATATTTCCCAGTGCTTTAGCACCAGCAGGCTCCATCTGTCTGATTAACTTCATTTCCAGAGATGCCAATGCACTGGAGGGTTCTTCAGACTCCCTCACTGCTCGTTTCTCAAGGGCAGCTGACATCTCTGGGGCACACTTACCAGGCAAGATCCCCACCAGGCTCTGCAGTGCCTGTTCTGCTGCTGCTTTCTTCTGTTCCTCTGTCCTGGCTGGTTTAGGCACTGCTGGTAAAACTCCTCCAGGCCAGATGGCTTCCTGCAGCAACTGGAGATACTGGACCCAACGCTGGGTGCAGGTCAGGTTAACTACTTGGACTTCCAGCCACCTGTGGGCACAAGGAAAGAGAAAGAGAGAGAAAGGTCAGGAAAAGTCAGGCTTGGTACCAACTCAGGAGCTTTACACTGATCAGAGGTCCTGAAGGAGAAGATCACCTTGCTGGGTAAGTTAACACACAGTTTCCAAGTCAATACCTTAAACATTTTCACATTAATGAGCTCAGTTTCCCTCTGCACCAGAAATAGATCTGTGTTCCCCATCTTAGAGACAGAAACACATCGGTAAAGTCACAAGGGAAAAGCAAAAGCCATGAACAGCTCCACTGCCCCACTGCCCACATGAAACCAAATGAGTGACTGGTCCCTAAAGGGAGCACAGCTAAGGGACAGGACTGGCCTTAACCTCCTAAGTTATGTCTATAACTCAGCACAAGCTGAGACAGAGCTGGAAGAACCACTAAAACTGGTGTTTTAACTCTAAAACAATCCCTATGACTGACTAGGACATGAGCATGTTCTGGAAACCAGTGCTCCTCTCATCAGTCCCTCTGCTACCAAAAAGAATTAAGGGTGTCTTGCCTGGAAACCAAAATGCACATTCCCAGCATGGCCAGGCACAAATATCCTGCTGCTGTGTGCTCCTTTCACCCCCCTGCTTCCCTGCTATCCATCCCTGCTCCATCCACTGGTGGCAAGCAATGAAATCATCACTGTTCCCATCCAAAACTGCACATCTATTAAAAGGAAAGTTAGGTACCTGCCAACAAAACTGCTGGTCAGGCCTCCTGCTGAGCCAAGACTGTGCCCTTTATATGGTAACAACCTGCAAATCCCAAGGCCACGAGAATGCTGCCCCACAGCAGGGCTCAGAGGTGTTTACAGCCTGCAGAGGGGAGATGTGTCCACACCACCCAAGTGCTGGCCAGGGAAAGCTTTTAAATCAATCATGTGGACCCTCTTTCCCAGACATGAAATCACTTCCCTGTGTAATAGCAAAAGCCACACAGCCATATCAGTCAAAACTCACCACTGCCTAAAAAAAATCTTCCCCCCCCTAGAATAAGGAGAGGCCAGTGGATGAATCCCTGATGCCTCCAAGGCTGAGAGGAGGGTCCTCATCAATTTATAAAGATTGGGACTCAGTGGTGCAGTAACAACAGTGATGACCTGCTGTCGTGGTCCTCATCAGGGGGAAACTCTGGAGGACAGATGGGAGCGATGGTGCAGGGTCAGGGTAGGGAGAAAATGTGCAATTTTGCCAGTATTTCAAGAGTCCCAGAGGAGAGGAGTCCACAAGCAGGGCCAGGAGACCCGTTCCTCTTGGCAGCTGGTTTTCGTGCTTGCAATTCCGTCACCACTACGCCCCGGCAGCTCATAGTACATCCAAGAGGCATTGGCCTTGCCAAGGCAAACTTTATTTAACCTGCGCTTTGCCAGACTGTCTGCATTCTTCTCAGGCGAAGCATTCGGGCCAAGGACGTTCTTTCTCCACACAACACGGACAAGATGAGTGGAGAGTCGGGAATAGCAACACCTAAAGGTAATCAGGGGCAAAGGAATGGCAGGTAGCCATCATCAGGGCCTGGGCTGCAACACAATGTTCTCTTCTTCAGCACAAAAAAGAGGTGCCTAACTGCAGGTCTTTGAGGATGCACACCTAGGAAAGACCAGCTGCAAAAGCAAAAATCATTTAAAAAAGTGAAAAGAAAGCTTGGTGCAGCTGTAAGGCCTGGTATGTCTCAGGGTAAAGTCTTACTGGAGCACAGGCAGTGCTCCTGGGGATTCCAGTAACAGCACTGGAAATGGGGAGAAGCAGTCTTTACACTCAGCCTCACCAGGGATCCCTGAGTATTGATGTTGCTACAAGATAGTGCCAGAGATCCAAAGCTTGGCTTCTGCCAGTCTTAGAGGACAAAATGTCACAGCACAGTCTTGCCTGGGAAAAAACCCTGTTTGAAATACAATTGCTTAAAAGGTTTTTTATCTCCAGGCATCAGTTGAGTTTAAGGCCCTGGATCACGTTAAACCCTCCAGCCATTCCCAACCAAATTAAAAAGTGTTAAAACTGCAGCTCCTCTAGAGGCCAGAGCTTTCATTATCATGGTTTTTCATTAACATGTTTTCTTATACAACCTGCTTTCCTAACTGAGAAAACATTTGACAAGCAACAGAGACTTGGGGACGGAGCAGCAAACAGTACAAACCTGCATCTAGGGAGATCAGGTTGAACGTTGACTTGAAATTCATCTCAGCAACAGTCACCTACCATCCTTCAAAAGGTTGCAGAAAGCAAAGAACAAGCTTTGTTTTTGTTAGGAATGTTCTTAAAATAGCAAAAACTCAAGCAAACAGTGGGCAGAGTGAAAGTTGAACTTAGAAAAAGGCAGCACACGTTTCCAGAGTGAACTGAGAACTGATGAATGCTGGAAGGCCCCGTACAAACAACCCACCATTCCTATTTCCATAGAGCCACGAGGCTGAGAAGTAACACTGATAAATCTGATCACATGAGTTGTGATTATGTCATTACAGGTCTTAATTCCCACAGTTGCAAAACACTATTGATGGATTATTATTTTTTTAACTTAGTCTGGCAGCTCACTGCCTTCCACTTTGGAAAGTAAAGGGCAGGATCTGAGAACTGCTCTGTTGGTTTTGCCTCTGCTACAGCTCCATGAAAGCTCCTGAGAAGAGGCCAACTTGCCCCACTGCACGGTGCTCAGATAGTAGGATACTCACTGCCAGGGGGAAGAGGCACCTAAAACAGAGGATACAATAAAAGAAGGAACTAGACAGGAAAAGGGACAAGAAAGAAGAAAGTGAAACCAAAGCTGGGTGCAAATGGAAGGAAGACTCTTCGGTCTGTGCTCTGGGTTGCCTTTTGCCAGTCTGTTGGTGTGGAAACCCATCCCAAAAGCACTGGGAAGAGAGGAACTGTCAAGACTGGTCCATCTGGCTCAGCATCCTCCCTGGGAGAGCAGCTGATGCTCTCAGAGACTCCAAAAGAAAACATCAAACCTGTCTTTTCCTCCCTTCTCTCAACCTGCTCCTGTTCAAGTCCCCACTTTGGGGGATGCACGCTGCATCTACACAGCACACACAGGGGCAGGCACAAGGAACAGTTATTAAATGGTGACAAGCAAAGGAACTCCTCAGCTCTCACAACTGTAGTTGCAACTCAGGGAAGATCACACCAAGCTTTATTGAAAAATCCTATGTGAGTAAAGACCAGATTTCTATGGCAAACTGACCTTTCTATCAGGCAGACTTGCTGCACCAGGATCAGGATTTAAACAGCTCACACTTCTCACAGAAGAACTCCAAATATGTGCCAGACCTGTGCTAGCAGATCACAGATGATTTTTCATACTATTAAAGGACTAAGCATTTGAGATCCATGTGCCACATCGAGAGTGCACACACACACACACACACACACACACGTCTTCTCCCAGGTAGAAATAAATCCATCAAGAAACACAAATAGACTTTTTTTTATGGGATGGCTGATAAGTTACTATTTCCATTCTCCTATTTCATGCAGAAATAACCTTAATAAGAAAGAAAAACAAACCCATCACTGAACCATCTCCTTACACTTCAGCTAAGACCAGAAATAGACAGCAAGTGACCTCCTGGGCTCAGACGTTCAAATGCTTTGATAATGCCCAATGCAAAGAGACAGACTGCAGAGGCTACAAAGTCCTGGACATTAGTCTGGAGGTGCATAACTTGCCCATGCTGTAAGGGTCCTCTGTTGGAAATAGCTGCTGATGGAGGAATGAAATGGCTGCTAAAAAAGAGCTGATTTAATGCCATGGCTTAAGCTGGAACTCCAAGGTCAGCTGAAGGGGTCCATGAAGACAGGAACAGCAGAAATGCCCTAGGAATGAGAAACAAGGCTTGGGGGGGTACATACCTTGGTCCTCCTCTGGCACCTGGAAGCAATAAGGGCTGCTAAGATGGAGCAGCCCATGGTAAGGACAGACTTAAGAGTCAGAAAGATGCAAAACACAGTGTATGGACTTGGTTTTACCTTTCTGCTGCAAGCAGGGTGCACTCAACTAAGTGGACTACCCAGAGGGTTCACCTGCAGATAGAGAGAGCTCAGTTCAGCAAGTAAAGGTTGGACAAGTTGGATTTGCTTTGTCTGGAATATAAAGATGGACCAGGAATGGATAAAAAAAGATATGGTGCTCTCCTAATTTACAAACAGCTGCTAGAAGGTGGTAAACTTCTGCTTTTGTTATCCATCAAGGTTAGGATAAGAACTGCCAAGCTCACTTGAGCCAAGGAATGGTTGTGTTAAATATGCTGATTGCAATTAAAATCTGAAGCAACAGCAATGGTGATTCCCCCCCCCCAAATGGGGGATTTTAAGCATCTAGACAAACACAAACTGCAGGCCACGTTAGGAAGAAGACAAAGATGAGAATGCCTCTACTAGTCTGCTTTAGCTTTATGAATACAAATAGCTCTATAAATATCCAGGAGCTGCACATAACAGTAGTGAATCCAGCTCAGTATCAACTACTTCCCAACCCAGAACAAGGTCTCTGTTTCCCTGAGGTCAGTTAACATGGCATGGCTAACCAGAAGCTCAAAAAAAAGGCTTGTGAGACCAAGGTAGTGAAAAGGATTTAAGAAATAAAAAAACAACATCTGGAAATGCACAAGACATTCAAGCATCTGACTTAGGAAATGAAGAAGGGCTGGTACTTAAATCACCAGACCATCCCTCCCTTCGCAGTACATGTCCCCCAAATTCCTCCCCAAATTGTGCCTCAAACCACCGGGAATAACCTGAACTCAAGGGCTCTGAAAGAGCAACAATTCAGTGCTTTGACTGTAAAACTTTTCAGAGCAAAGCCTGTAAAACCAAAGAAACAGCTGCAGCGGGCATGGAAAAAACACTAATGGGGAATTTTCACCCCCAGGCTTGGCTTTTAGCACCTGCTACTTGAGCCCAAGGATCACCTTCTCTGCACAGCCCCACCAAACACGTGCAGGCAACTCCTGGCACGCTGGGCTCAAACACCTTCAGAGCAAACCCACACTTGTCCAGGCCATCAGTAAACCCTTCAACTCACAGAGGAAGGAAACAGGAAAGAAAAGAAAAAGAAAAGCCCTCTATAAATCAAAGAATATGAAGCATCCTGAGTCCTTTTAAACTTCTGGCCAAAGACACACACGTAAAAAGTAAACTATCCTTCTTGCCCTACTGGAAATGATCCTCTCCTGCTGCCCTATAAAAGGGTTTACAGTTGTATATGCTATGAACAATATGTCCTGTACCCCTGCCTGAGCACACAGTAATGAAGTGTTTGACCAGCCAGGCCGAGTGCCTTCCCCTTGAACAGAGTGTCTTGCCAGCTTCACACCTCCCAGGCACAGCTCCACGGAGGGCAGCTGCATCAAAGGAAACAAGAACAAATCAAGCTGCAAGTAGCATTTTTGCATCTCATAGA
>NW_010316358.1:0-4859 GCF_000700745.2 Antrostomus carolinensis
CCTTCGTCTGCCAGCGCTGGGGAGTGCGCGATGGGTGTGCTGGAAGGGTTTTCCCTTTCGTTGTGTTTGATCGCAGTCATTGCCTGACTCGTCTTCTCCTGGCATCTGGTCCGAGGAGTCAGGAGGAGCCGGGCCACTGCATGCGGTGGAGTGGTGTGGCTCTGTCTCACATCATGCATTATACCATGAAGTATACTGCACATGCCTTCTTTCACAGAGAATGTCCGTGAAATTTTCCTGGTGGTATTTCTGTGGGTTTTTTCATGTTTGTAGGTTCAGGTTTCCTTCAAAGCCACCAAAAAAACCCCTACCTGGGGTTCTTTGAGAGGTCAGAAAGACCTACAGATTCAGGTGATCTGACCAGTGTAGTCAGCTTGGGTTGCCAAAAGCCTGTCGAGGATATGAAGCAGCTGGAATACAAGAGGAAAGTGATGTATAGCTGAAAACGGAATTTCTACCAAGCTGGGTCCCATTTCACAGTATAACCAAGAGGAAGGGGTTCTTGCACAGGCAAATAACCAGAGCAGGAAAGAGAGGGGAGCAGTAAATGGTTCCCTCCTCCAGTGGTGTTTCATAGGGGTCTGTCCTGGGCGGTTCCAAGCTAGTTGATCGTGTAGAGGGGTGAGCAGTGAAGTGAGAGGGCTTGGTGATGATACTAAGCTGTGGAAAAACACTAAGGACAAGGGTCAGCTATGAAAAAGAAATTGAGAAAGACATTATAAGGCTGCCTGGGCAATAACATGGCAAATGGAATGGGAGAGAGGGATGTAAATGAACAGAAGAAATCTGCTTTCCATGTAGAAGATGGGCTGTGAGCTCACCATTACTGCCTGGGAGTTAGATCTTGGTGTGATGACAAAATGAAGTTTTCATGAGACTGCACTGTAACACTTTTCATAGGGCCTCTTGGTTCGGACAGTGGCCAAAAGCAGGTGCCTGGGGAAGAGGGAGGAAGTTTAGACCAAAGACATATGAGATGCTTTCCACTGCTGTTGTACTAGTCCCCAAGAATTTGCAATTCAGGGTCTTCCCTGATGAGAAGTTTAAACTTGTGGTAGGTTTTTGGTGGCTTATTAGCCAGGGCATAGGAGTAGGATGTGCAGTGGAGAGTTAGATTTTGGCATATACATCTTTGTAATCTGCGTAAAGGCAAGATGAATATCAGAAAGGATAGGAAGAAGGCAGAGCAATCCTGACTGTTGCAGAGCCAATCTACAATTCTTGGCTAAAGAAATCAAGAAAATTATTGAACTGTGAGCTGTTTCCTTACAGTTACTCATTCACAAATGTACTTTGGTGCAATCATGTTGCTATTCATGGTTATGACCTGAGGGTGTTACGGGATGAAAATAGGAACTTCCACAGATGAAGATTTGTTGCTGTAGAAGTGTTTCTGTGGAACACTTTGACACATCTGTATGTATTCTGAAGAGGTGGGTTTAACATACTAATGATAGAACTTAGTGGGATTATAGAAATGTATGATTATTAACAGTTTCCATATAAAACAACAACAACAAAGTCTGTTCCTTCATTAAGAGGTATTCTTTTGAGGCTAGTAATAAAAGTGCAGACATTCCTATGCCTTACTGTATCTTAATATTTATCTGTGTGGTTTGTAAGAGTTGGTTTTAAAATTTGAGCATGTGTTCAGGTATATGGAAAAACAAAAAAGACAAGTTCTAGCGCTTCTTATGCTGGAAGGGCATAGTACTAGAAAGTTTGTGGCTTGGTTTTTAAGACAGTGTTAAGGAGTCTTTGGTACTGGAGGAACTGATACTTTGTGGCCTGTAAATATATTGAGAATATGCCCATGTTTCCTGATGAATAATATCTTGGTTCACTTAAAACAGCCAAGTTGAGAGTTAATAGTTTTATTACAGGCCACTGTTTGCTTGGCATCATATTTGTAATTTCTTTTTATGCAGGGACATATCTGGGGAAATGAACTCTGTGTTAATGATTTAACAGAAACACCTATCTAAAAAACTACTATATTATTATAGTTACTGGTTTATGCCTTTGCTCTGTTCCTCCAATAGTGAGGTGCTGCTGCATTTGTGTTAGCTTTGTGCGGATTTTAAAGTGCAAAATTGAAGGAGGATGCCTGTGGAGTAAAATAAGTCTCAAAATAAATGTACATTTTTCCTGAAAAATACTTGTGTAAATAAGATAAATAAAAACTATTTTAAAATAAGATTATTTCAAGCAAATGTTTGTGTTGATGGATGGGATTGAAAAATTCAACAGTTGTAATTTTTTTTTTTTTTAATTTTTCTTTTTAATTCTCTAGCGGAGGTGTGAGTTAAACTTACTTAATATTATGGAATGATGTGTTTCTGTTTCTATAGGAAGGGACTGGCCAGAGGTTCTACAAATCAGGGTCTTTCTGGAAAAATTGAAGAGTCTCTTCCAGCAGTTTTTGAGAGAAATGTGCAGGAAGCCATCGACCATTATACTTGGTATGCATTCGCTTCTGAAATACTACTTCATTAATGGACTCCTGGCTTAAATAGATATTTCAGGATTGATATTCACTTTTACTAGTCATGCTTCTAGTCATGGATGACAGCTAGTGCAGGATATAAATTGACCCAACCCATTGCTTAGAGAGTTTGGATTTTACTCCTGGTTTGTGTTATGGATTTGCATATTTTTAGAGCATAGTGAAGGGCACTGATTAATCCTGGAAGGGAGGTCAGGTTAAACGCAAATAACGTTCACGAGCGTTGCAGGTCAGTTAACTTCCAAGAAGCTTCATTCCAGTTGGGGCTGGTTAGGATTTGCCTGGCCTGCACATCTGGCTGCCCTTGCTTTCACTGCATCCCAGGGTGGGCAGTAGCTGGCAGGGACCAGCTAGAGCTTTCTGAGAGCTGGAATCCCAGAGCTCAAGGTTTAAAGTGCACCAGGTCTCACAGCATAAAAGACACGGTGTACAGAGATGTAGCTCAATGCTATTTGAAACATCTGTGTAGATGTTATGCTTAATTTTGCATAATATGCTTGTGATAGCATCTAATAGAGTTAAGGAAGAGTTATCTTTAATGTATAGTTTTGATGTGCCCATTAGCTGAGCTGGAGAAAACAAAATAATTGTTAGAGGTGGAAATGCTTGAGGGGGGTGTGTGTGTATATGTGCAGATATATTCTAGAATACCCTTACAGTTGCAGTGATATACATATATATATTAAAAAGCATAATGCTGTAGAATGAGTTGCTTTTAAGGCAGTAAATGGCACAAATAGGAGCATGTACTCATTGCACTCTACTTAAAAACATACATTTGCAAGTCTTCACATTGACTCTGACACCATGTCCTGAAAATCTTGCATCCAACAGGTATATGTATCACTGTCCATTTAGGTGATCTGTTGCATTATTTTAAAAATGTTTATGTAGAAAACCATTTTGTTCATCATTTTAAATTGTGTTCTTTTCACAGTGAAAC
This sequence comes from Antrostomus carolinensis, assembly GCF_000700745.2. NCBI lineage: Eukaryota > Metazoa > Chordata > Aves > Caprimulgiformes > Caprimulgidae > Antrostomus > Antrostomus carolinensis. The sequence continues at coordinate 3,450 of NW_010316358.1, forward strand.
ACTTTCATCACTTTCATCTAGTGGTCGTACAACACCCACGGAGTTTAATAATTCTTGGTCTGGAATAAACAGCTATACTACTGGTTTATCTACTGAAAGAAGTTCAGTTTACTCCTGGAGGGATGATGTAAGTAACAGAAACTTTTACAGTAGACTTTATCCAAATATTGTAGAATACATGAATTTTTACAGAAAATTAACGTGCATCATATGCCCTGTAGGAAAGTTAACTGCTTTCATTCATTATAGCCTAATGATTAATTATATTAATTCAATATTTAAAAAACAGTTCTATTTGCGAGTTAATCAGTGCAGTTGATGTGTAACAAAAAAAAAAAAAAAGAAGAAAAATATGAAATTCAAGAGAAACAAACCTGTTTTACCAAAGAAGATACGCTTAAGTTTCTGAGTCCAAGACAGTGATAAAATACATGTTTTCAAATACTGCATAATAGAGGCAGCGTCTAAATTGATCTATTCTCAATGTTTTGTGTCATAAAGTAGGTCCATGAGCATGCATGTAAATGTCCCACTCTGAGTAAATATTTAGCTCTGACCTAAGCCCAGTTCTGTTTCATAGATGAAGCAGAGAGAGGTTAAACCCATTACGGAGGCTGACCTCTGAGGCATACTTGGTGCAGGATGACAGTGTTGAATAAATCCAAAAGCACTGTAGTCACTGCTGCTTTAATTCTAAAAAGCCACCCAGTTCTGCCATACCTCTGGCGTAATATCCTAACCTTTAAGGTACTGACCCCATCTGTTGCTTCCAGTCCTCCAGGAGAAAGCCTGATCCTGGATTGTACAATAACCCGGGAGTTATTTTCCCATTCCTTCTCAGTGTGATCCCTTCTGTGGCCTGAAGTGGTTGATGTATTCCACTGGAAGTGAACAGATGTGATTTGGGCCCTGAGTATTATAACTTTTTTCTGTGTTTCAGAGTATTTCAAATAAATTGGTAAATATCATTATGAACAGTACCCCAGCCAAGGACCCCTCAGCCAAGTGCTGGTTTCCATGTCACTGGATAAATCCAGGCTCTTTCATTCTACCTTTATATGCCCCTGCACTTGCCCATTTCTGATTACACTTGAGTTGTGGCTTCCGTGAATAGATGTAGGAGTCCATTTCTCACACCGAGGGTTGTTTCCTAACCACCAGACCATGCAGAAGGACGGTGCCTTCTCTCGGCTGTTTTACTCAGAAAGGAAAAGCGCTGGCTCAGTGGAGCAGGGAGCTTTGTTGCCTTGGGTTGCAGAGGTGCAATGTGCATGTTTCGCTCCATGTTGGAGCAGGGAGGGAGCCAGGAATCCAGATAACCTTATAACTGGTGTTTTCTGTCTGCTGATCCTAAGCAGCTAGTTTCTTTTTGCTAATTTGAGTTGGGCAGGGAAAAATTTAATGAAATAT
>NW_010316359.1:0-4143 GCF_000700745.2 Antrostomus carolinensis
GACAGGAGGCAGCGGCGAGTGGGCCACATGCCATTCGGTGGGAGCCTTTCGCTGCAGATCCGTGGTGCAAAGGGGGGTCGAGTGCTCTGCCCCGGCCCCCTGCGCCAGCAGGGTCGGCTGAGAGGTGAGGGCAGCCTGACCAGGGCGTCATCCACTCGGGTCTTGGAGTCCTGCAAGACTGGGGAATGCAGAGCCCTGTGGGCAGCCTGCAGCACCGTGTGGCTATCTTCATGGTGAAAAAGCACGCAGTCTTGTTTCAGCTTATGACATTTGCCTCCTGTCCTCCCACCCTACACCACTGAGAAGAGGCTGGCTCCATCTTCTCAATTACCTCAATGACGTAGATATCAGAATGTTGCTGTCTTCACTAGCTGCATAGCTATCAGAAGGTCCCACAAAGCCCTCTTGTCCCCAGGCTGAACAAGCCCCATTCCCTCAGCCTCTCCTTCTAGGGCAAGAGCTCGAACCCCCAACCATTTTCATGCCCTTTGCTGAGCTCACTCTAGTTTATCCATGTCTTTCCTGTCTCAAAAATGGATGCAGTTGAGGTCTATCAAGCGCTGACTAGAGAAGGATTGTCACTTCCCTCAGCCTACTGTTGCTACAGCCCAGGATGTTGTTGGCCCTTGCAGACACTCCATGCTGCTGGCTTATGTCCACCAGGCCCGCTCAGGTCCTTTTCCACAGACCTGCTCCGGCACCACTCCGACTGTATTGTTGCACAGGGTTCTTCCTTCCCAGGTGCAGGGCTTGGCACTTGTCTCTGTTGAATTTTGTAAGGTTTCTGCTGGCCCACTCATACACCCTGTGTAGATCCAACTGGATGACAGCTCTGCCCTTGAGCATATCGAGTGGTTTCCCAGTTTAGTGTCACCTGCAAACTTGAGGACCAAGCAATGCATCACCTCCTCCAAGTCACTGATAAAGATGTTAAACAGGACAGGTCCCAGGATAGACCCCTGACTCCACTTAGTGCTGACTGAACCACTGACTACTACCATCTGAGCTTGATTATCCAACTAATGTTTTGCCTGTCTAGTTGTCCATTCATCCAAACTGTGGTATCTCACCTTGGATTTAAGAATATTGTGAGAGACAGTGTTAAAAGCCTTGCTAAAGTCAAGTCGCTGTCCTTGCATCCACAAATGTAGACATTTTATTATAGAAGGCAATCAGGTTGGTCAGGCAGTTGGTAAACTCATGCTAACTCTTCCCAATCACTTTCTTCTCTTCTTGGGAAGAAGCATGATCCAAAGCCTGGGGTGTGGTGATGTTCCTGTCTGGGCACCAACACACTTGCAAATGTTTTTCAGTGTTCTTACTTTCTCATTTCAACACCCAGAAAATAATGAGCAGGTCAAAGAGCAGTTTACCACTAATGCCAATGTTAATTCTTCCTGGAGCTTTCTGTTGTCAGTCTTGGTCACTGCATAACCAGCTAAGGATGAAATATTACTACCTGTGTATTTCTGAAGGGAAACTCTGGCAGAAAAATTATTTACTCAACATCACACAATGTGTCTGTTGTCAAGGCAGGAGCAGAACTCAGGATGTTCTCTCTGCTGGTCACATTCATCCCCAAATTCATCATATGACAACTATAGCCAAGAACATACCACATTGCCATTCAAACCCAACCCAGTGAGACAAATACATACTTCTTCCATCCAGTGACCTCAGCCTTAGGTTTCATTACATTATAAATATTCCTGTCTAATTTACAATCAAAAAAGCAACACAATGGTGAAGTGAATTATCTGGATTGCAACATGCGCTTGGCTCTGATAATAAGCATTTCACAGGGAACACGAGCTCATTGGGGAATGTTAAAAAAACTGGGAAAAGCAGGTACATGATCTGAAAGCAGTGAAGCTGGCAAAAAGATTTTTGTTGCAATTTGGAAGTAAAAATTTATTTGGTGTTTTGATGGGAAATTTCTAAGTGTGGGGGGTTTTGTTTTGATTTTTAAAAATATCACATTTCAACTAAAATGTAGTTGTAGAGCTTTCATTCATGTTTTAAGACTTTCTAAGCAATTTTTCATTTGAAAATGCAAAAAGCACTGGACAGTGTCTTTCTCCTCCTTTTCCCTTCCTGAATCATCCTTGCTCCAGCTGAGAAATCACTGGTGTGTCTGCCAGAAGGCATCTTCTTAGAGGCACAGAACAGAGAATCTTGGGGTTTTTGTGTCCATATAGAAGTACACTAGAAGGAATCCCCCATAACATGGGGAACCATACATAGAAGGTGAAAAAGGCATAACATGGATTTCCATTCCATCATCATCTCTGGCTTTGGTATTTGTTTTTTCTTTGGCTTTTCCTGCCTGTGAGGAAAAAGCAAGTTGCAGCAGAAAGCCAATACTTTTGTGAAACGGCTGTGCAACCCTTCCTATATTGTCTCCAGGAGAGAAAGAAAGTGTTTAAGTCATGCTGTGCTTATGCACAGTTCTCACAAATGCATTTGAAATATACATGTGTACATAGTGGCTAACATATGACAAGGCTATTGCTCATTTCCACATAATAAATAGGCTAAATCAGTTGCTTTAGTTTTGTTGCTGTACCCAGCCAAGTCAGGGTTTTCTGGTAGGGTTGTTTTTCGATTACTTTTGTCCTCTTTGTCCCCCCATCTCTAAGTACAAATTATGTTATTTCATCCAACAGAAAAGAAAGGGACTATAAAACAAATCAGTTATTAACATTTGTAATACTTGTTTTATCAAATTACTGCTTATCAGATTAGAGCATGGCACAGCCTTCCAAGGTGTTAAACAAAGGTACGGTGAATGCCAACAGGGAGGTGAGCTCCAGCAAACTGAAGTGCTGGCTAAAGGAACGCTACAGGCATATTCTTCAGCCACTTGTCTGAGAACATGCCTGCAGTCTCCTCGCGTACACATCACGCTTGCACAGAAATGATGCAATCCAGCATGGTGGGTGGGATGCTCCTCTTCTAAATTATCTCAGCCCAGATGCTGTTGCGGCTCCCTGCACTTAAATCCACAGTAGCTTGGATTTGGTGGAGTTACACCAGTACAAATCAGGCCAGTATTTGGCTCTTTAGTTCATTACTTATTTACTGACGGTACAAAGGAACATTTCCTTTTTGTTAGACCTTCTCAGCAAGCATATTTGCCACAAGTAGAAAACCATTATTATGTTTAAGCACTGCTATCACAAAACGCAGCACATTTAAGAGCTGTCACGGGGCACTGACTAATCCGAGAACACCATTATCCTCTAAACTGAGCAACAAATTGACAATATTAATGTTATAAGTCAATGTCTTTGTCTGATTATCAAGATTAACATTTCAGGATGCTTCAGAAGGTGCATCTCTCCTCAGGCGCTGGAAATAAGGAAGAGCTTGGCTGCAAATAATTATTTCTGTGTGTAAAACAGCACCTGGAGCGACTGGCTTCCCTGAGAGCTGGCTGGCTGAATCATACCACTCATCAAGATGACTTCAGTCTGTTATCTGGATAAAACACAGGAAAACACCTGTGGCTACACTAAGAGGCATTCTATTATTGCAGGATTTGCTATCTGCTTCTAAATCTAATTGCTTGTTTCCTAACTGTGCATTTATTTGAATGAATTTGTTTTATTGTACTTGTCAACGCGGTGAGTGCCAAGAGTGATGTTAGGTCAGTCTGGGAAATGCAGAGTATTGCAGTCTTCAGTATGTACTAGTTTTTTTTTTTTTCTCAGAAAATTCAGAGCCCACCAAAGTCTCAGAATTTTAAAACAGACCTCCACCCACTCCATGATGATGCTGGGCTTGCTTGAATGCTGATAACACAAAAAATTGTTGGGAAATTTTAGTTGGAACCTGTTCACTCACTTTGTCTAAGGAAGTGGAAGGAGGACCCCAAAGTTGATGGATCATTGTGGAGCCTAAGAAGCAACACAGCATGCCCAAAGAATGGGAACCATGAACACTATCGCTATGCTACTGAAATTATGGGATGCTTGGAATATAGCTGACAAACTACTATGAAGTTCACTGTAAGAGGATGTCTATAAACCATCAAAGGACTTGCAGAGGTGTATACAGAATACTCATGTGTGGTGGTTTGGGTGGATTCACCCTTTTGCTTGCAGCTTGCAGCCAAACACAGCCTGCTCTATCACCCTCCCC
>NW_010316359.1:4315-45550 GCF_000700745.2 Antrostomus carolinensis
GCCTGTGCCAGCTAACGATCCCGGAGCCGAGACGGTCCCGAACCGAAACCCCGGAAGAGTGAGCCCGAGCGATCCCTGAGAGAAGTGCCCTGTCTTCTGGTCAACCCTGGTTAATATACTGGCATGACGTGATATGATATGGAATATTTCATTGGCACATCCAGATGCCAGTTTTGGGTTTTGCTCCTCACTGCGCTTCCCCCTCCCAGTCCTAATGCAGCTGTGAAACCGACAAACTGTGGCCTTGAGCTGCAGTAACTAAAAACATTGGTATTTTATCAACATTCTTCTCATGATAAGTCTGAACTGAAACACTGAAAGTAAAATACTGCTATTCTAATTACTAAAAGGAAAATTAACTCTACCCTAGCAAAACCAGGACATCATGGTATTGTCTGAGTGGGATATGTAGATGACAAAATATCCTTACATGGCATTCCAAGAGGTGTTGTATGATATAAATGAGTCTGTGGGACGTGATGGGATGAACACACAAGTACCGAGGGAGCTGTCTGGTGTCATTGCAATGCCACTCTCAATTATCTTTGAAAGGTTGTAGTGATTGGGCAAGGTTCCTGAGGACTGGAAGAAAGCACATGTCATCCCAATCTTCAAGAAGGGCGAGAAAGAGGATCCAGGGAACTAGAACCAATCAGCCTCACTTCAGCTGTGGGGAATGTGATGGAGAAAATAATCCTGGAAATAATTTCCGAATATTTTAAGATGGAGCGTGGGAGTAGTCAGCATGAAATCATGTCTGACCAACCTGATAAGCTCTCTACAATGACTTTCTCAGTGGATGAGGGGAGAGCAGTGGATATGGCCCTGAACAACCAGTTCTAGGTGGCCTGCTTGAGGAGGGGCGGCATGGACAAGATGATCTCCAAATGTCCCTTCTAGCCTCAGCCATTCAGTGATTCTGTGAAATGAATCTGTGGCATTGCTGAGGACTACAGTTTGTGTGTGTGCTTGACACATACACCAAATAAGCAATTAAAATGCATGATGGGTGATAAGTGATACAATGTATTAAGAGCATCTATAAATTGGAGCTGTTTTGTATTCTGTGCCCCAGACAGCTGGAAAGGTGGACCTCTGCAGACACCATTTAATTACGAGCGCAGAGAATTACGCTTTCTGTGTGCTCTGTGTCTGAATAAAGGAATGTGAGCAATGGATTTTGAATCGAATCTGTGATAAAAGGTCAGTGCTTTGGAGTCCTGACCTGCTGAAGAAAGTGAGTCCCAGGGCCTTCAACATTAATTCTGACTGTTAACAAACCAGCCTAACAGAGAGGCAGATCCTGGAAAGAAAACCAGTAATCCCAATCGAGTAAAAATACTGTGCTTCTATCCCTAACTTTTTTTCAGTTTGTTTTCCTTTTATTACATCTTCCCAAAACTGGCAGCAGAGAATAACTTGGAAAAAAAATATGTGAAATCTGTTGAGGACAATTAAAATCAAGCCCACGGTGATCAAATCCATTGCACTTTGCTGGCTGCTCTCGGTGTGAAGTGATTTTGTTCCACAACTCAGCAAAATGTAAAGCTCTCCTCCAGCTAATTGCAGACCATTGAGTCTGTACTGTTACAAATCACTTAGGCTTACTAAAAACAAGAACTCCCAGCCACGTATCAAGTACATGCATTAGCACAGAATATTTTTATACCATTTATAAGAATTTACTCATTTATCACTTGCAAGAACCCTGCTCCAGTACAGCACTAGCCACTCTGCTAACAGCCATGGTGTGGCATTCCTCTTAAGACCAGACAGACCTATTTTGAGAGTGCTGGACATACCTACTGATGAGAACTGAGAGAAATGAGAAGCCAATTAAAATGCAGTAGGTGCAATGTTGGGAATATGGAGATCATACTTCAAAAGTCTATTTGCTTTTGTTTTTATGACTGCGTGTCAACTCCATTTTTAATGCACACTGGAATGCTGTGAAGAATAGTGGCAAAAATTGCTTTTAAACAATTCTTTGCTGTGACACTTGAAGGAGGACATTGCATTAACAGTTTATTTCAATAATACAAACTTCTGAGAGACTGGAAATTAAGTATTCCAAATGAGCTTTAAATATAGCACAAGAAGTTTTGGGTTTAATGGACAAAGCCTGTTCCCACTAAATGCACCCTTGTACTGCCAAGAGGGCTTTGAATTAAAATAAAATCTAGAAGTGGCAAGTTTGAGGCTAATAGTGTCAGAGTCAGACCAGCCAAGCAATTCGAAACTGAGGTGATCTTGGTATTAAAAAAATTGGTTTGCATGAACTTTTATATTCTCCTTTACTCTGGAAACCAAAGTTGTTCCCTTGAGAAGCTACCTGGCTTCTGAGTCATTTGCTGAAGCATAAGAAATACTACAGATGACGCTTCCATCATTTCCAGATAACGAAGTTATCTTTATTTAAAATCTGATCTTGATTAAAGCTCAAAGTGCAGAAAAAAAGAAAATTAAATTCAAATAACCTTATAAAAGTTTCTTGTAAAATAACAGTACTCCTCAACAAAATAAGACAGCTTAAGGTTAACAACTACAGATTTGTCAAGTCCATAATTCTAGACTAAATCAGAATAGGAGCTGTTTCTTCATGTGTTTACTTCTTTGGCAAAACTCAGAAGGTATCACTTTTCATTATGAGGCAAGCAAACTTTGCTAACAAAGATTTTCATTCAAACCAAAGGAAAATGAACAGCAAATGGGAAACAGCTTTTCACCTTTGAATGTCTGTGACAAATCAGGACAGGTCAAGGAAATGACGATCTCCATCTCTGAATGGTCTCTTTGTCCAAGTGACTGCAACAAACAAACTGATCACAACCTTCACTTAGTGTCATGTCTGGCATCCCTTATGGGTGCTTTGGATGCCCTAGGACATGCAAGTTGCCAGTGGATGTCTGGACAACTGATCCAAGCTCCTGCTCTAGGCTAGTCAGATACTGCCTTCTGTACCGACCAGACCTCCACTGCCTACAGTGTCAGCCCTTGCACACAGACACACCAGTGCAGGTGTTGGTCGCAAACTTACCTCCTCCAAGAGCCATAAAAAGCAGCCGTGCTAAGCAAAGCTTTCTGTTTCACCTCTTAGGATGGCAGCTAAATCAGGCAGAAGGGACAGACCACCTTTAAGAAGTAAGTGCAGCAGAAGATACTAAAAGATTCCCAAACTCTAGAATGGTGGGGTTTTGTTCCTGTGCTAATAAAGCTAACTGTTTAGATAGTGGGACGTGTTGATGGGACAGTATGAGGAACCCTTTCTGCCTGCTGTGTAAACCCTTCATGCTCCAGTCGGTCTCCTCTGACAGTGTTGTGTTTTGATGCACTTAGGCTAACATTCCCAAATTTATAGCACTGTTTATCTTCAGTCACTATGGAGCTTAGGAATTGGTAAATAAATATATCAACTAGAGGAACTGAAGCCAACTACTCCCCATCCTAGACGAATGTCTTACAGGGCTACACTCCATGAATCTTGAATTATTTTCTGTGAGACAGATTCAGCGAGAGGAACGAAGCATGCCCCTACCTTGCCTTATAGCCTTGAAGTCCTACAGGCTTCTGGGCAGTGGTATCTATGAATATGAATCCTCTTAGATTGTCAAAAGAGTGTATCTCTCAACCTTGGAAAGTGTTTTTCACCCTAACTGTTGTTCAATGTCTTATTGAAAGGACCTAAAAACCCCAAAATGAACACACACTCCCTGAATTTATTGCAGGTGAGTAGGTCTCCTTCCAAAGAATAAAGGCCACATGCTCTGAACGGGAATGGCTGAAGGGTTCTCACCTTGAGGTATCCCTATGAGCGGGCTTGCAGGGACTCTGCAGTGTGTTGGATGTTTGGATTGCCACCTGCTGCACTGAAAGCACAGAACTGTACAGAGAAATGGTGTGGCCATAGGGCCCACGGGCACTAGGCAAGATGGTTAAACTCATTACAGATCCCTTATCCTCAGTCACACTGACAGGGGCTCCCAGGTGCCACTGCACATTTTTGGCTCAGAAACAGCAACTGTTTCCTAGTCTTAATAAGAAGTTACAATTATTTCTCAGCTGCATTTTGAAGTGTTTTAAGCGAAACTGTCCACACATTTCTTCAGGAAAGGGCCAGGCCATTAGCTTAGTACTACATGGTTAGCACCTAACACTTCTGTAGACCTGTCCTGCCATGTCATCTCTAGCAGCAGCTCTTGAAAACTGTGAAAGCAGAAATTACGTATTTTTATCCTAAAGTTGAAATTAATCCTGAAGCACAATTCTGCATAAGGAGTTATTTTCTTGGGCATAAGACATGTTGGAAACATGAAATACCATGCTAAATGTTGATTGTGTTACAAGTTTGTTGACCTACATGCACTGAAAAAGAAAAATAGAACAAAAATTATTTTGCACATGGCTATACTATTAACACCCAAGATGGTAATAGTATGACCACCAAGGACCTCAGGGTACTAACACGCTCTGATTGCCCTAGTCAGCTTGTAATCATCTTTTTTCTGCAGTACCCCCCTATAACCTCTTTTCCTAAAGATTCAGCTCCTTGTGTTCAAGGCCAGCTCTGATATGGCACAGCCACGTAACCTGGCACAGCTCAGCTGCTCTGCTGTTTGCTGACAGCAACCTGGAGTGGTTCCTCAGATGGTCAAACCAATGAAGCCATCACAAAACCAGCTGATGCACCTGGAGGCACCTGAGGGACAGCAGGGGCTTTCACTGGTGCTGTTATCTGTCTATCAACATGCCTGCTTCCATCCCTATTTTTGCTAAACCCCACTAAAACCAGTACAGTGAGGAAGGTGAAAAAATGTAAATTCTTTAGTTCTGTACAGAAGTAGTTACTTGAGAACATTACTCTGCACTGGAGTTCCAAGATCTTTACCTGCCTTAATATTTCTGGACTATTTCCACACATAACTACTATAACTAATCCTTTCAAAATTATTACAAAAATAAAGTTATAAAAATTTATTTTAAGGATCTGCTGGCGTTACTGTTCAAAAAAACCCAGGTAGTATCAGTTAAATGTTTTTATTCTCAAAACAGCCAATCCACAATATAAAACATTTTAACACTATTTCTGTTTAAATATTGGTGACAGATTATGCATTTCCTTAAATAAAGTGCTATTTTTACAAATAGGTATTTCATATTTACTTTTACTGCTGTTCTAACCTCTTAATATTGAATAAAGTGTATTTTGGTTAATGAAGAATGCAGCATTACTTTTCTTCTATATTCCTTCTCACGAAACCATTACATTTTCAGTTTGGACTCCTTTATTGGTATCCAGCTAATAGAGGCATAATTCAGTTTATCTGTTTCTCCATGTAGAAGCTCTCATAATTTGTGGTGGTTTTCATGCTTTATTCCACGATTTTGTTGTTCTTGAGTGTGCCCATGTAGGCCTCCTATGGGTTCTTCCTCTATGGGCAAGAGTAGAGTGAAAACATGAATCTTCTTATATGGTCACTCATTCTTCCTGCTCTTCTGACTTTGTTCTTCTCAAATGTACAGCACTGACACCTTCAACAATTCAAGGATTAGGCTGAACTATAAAGGCAATCTCTTCATTATTTTCTTTGATTCTTTGTGGGATTTGAATTTTAAGCACTTTACTGCAGAAAGTCCTATACAGGTGTAGTGGACTAACTTTTCAAATTTTTACTTGTGTACACTTGGATTTACTCAGCCAGATGCCAAACTTCACCATAAGAAAAAAACCTTTTTTTTTTTTTTTCCAGTAGCTACCTTTTAGGAGGAACAGCTTCTTGTGGTTTTACAGAGCAGCCAGGTGCTGTAAAAGAAAAAAAAAATTCTGAAAAACTGCAACCAGCAAGACTCACAGCTTTAAAGAAGACAGAGTAATTCCACAGCTACCAGAAACAGGCCCATGTTTCCCAGTATCATGTTATACCAGACTCCAACAATTTGACCCTGTCATTTATTTCACTCATCTTAAGCCCTCTCCTGTATGCAGAAGGTATAAAAAGTCAAAGTCACCTGCGAAAAGGTCACCTACTGCCACAAACCTTTCCAGTATCTCCATTTTCTCAATGTGTACCTTACCAGCAAGTGACTACCTGAATCCTCTATGATTTTTATTTGCAAGTCTATATTGGTTTCACTCCTATTTTTACTTCTCTGCAATCTTTCTAACTCCCTCCTTTGGATAATTTCCATTTGATATTTTTGACTCTGAATCCAGAAGTGGAAAGTAAATATACAAAACGACTCCCCACTGTCTTCCACTTTATTCTGTTATATGTTTTAAAATACCTATATCTGTATACCTGTATCTGCAGATATGTATCTGTAAGTATGTATCAATATGCAACATACCATCATATGTAAGGAGAAACAGGACAACCAGAATTTCTGCAAATAATGATACACTGAATGGCATCATATTCTTTTTTCATTGTAGGCACAGTTACTCTTCATTTAACTTGTATCTGGAGAATATTCAGTTTATTCTTTTGGTATCTAAATCCTCCCTATGTTCAGTGCCCCCGCTAGATGTTGGGGTGCTCTCTTTTCTTCTCACCTGTTATAAGAGATGTGTTATGTTTAGGTGGGGGAGAGCAGCTGTATGTCTGTACCGAGTGACGAGGCTCGTCTTTTTCTTTTGAGTATTTCAATAAACTTGGTATTAGAAGGTTAGCTTTACCTCCAAAAAATCTTTGTTGGGTTTTTTTTTTTCTCATAATGACATTAAGAAATGCCCTAGGAGAAAAAGAAGATTGTGTCCTTCTGAGTATAAACCTCGGATGCTCTCTTGCTTTTTTCATGTCATTTTTGTAGAAATGTCAAATTCTATTACAAGCCCCAGACTTGGGCAAGGGAACTCCATGAACTGTTTCCATTTTTTATCACATATCTAAAATGTAACACTTTCTTACATATGTATTAAAACCAGCACATGGGAATTTTTTTTATACTCCTCTGGAGAAAATTACTTCAGTTGGTTTGCTCCTGTGTTTTCCCCATAGTTTCATAGAATACACATGAACTTTTTTCAGCTTTTTGTTTCCGATTTGTCAAGTCTATGTTGAGATGCAGCTCGATCTCCTTTGGCGTAATTTCTTTCAATTAACTTGCAGACCACTGACAGATCTGTTCAATCTCTTAATTATCCACTTGATGGCTGCATGAATCTTAACACCACCATCACTCCCCCAAAAAAGAAACCAAAAAAACCCAAACCAAACCCTAAACAATTAGTCCTGGCAATTAGGCATTCAAGAAGTCTCATTTTCTTTTTTACCAGAATCAGATAAGCAAAAAGGTTACCTCAAACTACAAACACAAACATTTCCTGGGGTGATATAATTTCTTAAATCCAGTTTCCTCAGAAATCTCAACTTCATACTGGCACTTGCTGTTTCACTGGAGTCCAGACCAAGGAGGAGCATTTTGCTCCTCAAAGCAGTCATCTTGCCTCATGCCTCCGTGGGCTGGTCATCTGCTCTAAATTTACATGGTGAAGCAGCAAGCTAATTCTGTGTTTGTTTGACAGAGTTCACTGGGTTATAAAGAGGTAGGATCTTCCTAGCAGTTCCTCTTGTCAGGGACAGGGTGATAAGCATGCATTAGCAATTTTCAAGACATATTTTTTTTCCCTCGATAACTAACAAAGTGTCAAAAACCGTGTAACACGCATTCTTGGAATGAATTAATTTTGGCATAATTTCAGAAGGTTAATTTCCATTAAAAAAAGACAGATGCAACACTCTCCATGCAAGTACTGTTTGCCTATTCAGAATATGGACAAGACCTATGGGGCCCTCGAATCTAATGGCTTATGGGTCCAGCAACCTATAATTATTTATTCTGCATTTAGAGCAGTCATCTGCCTTATGCAGTTCAGGCAAGGACTGGAATATGGAGCTCCCACGGCCTCACCTAGTATCACTGGTGTGGGATGAGGAGGAAGTGGTCTCAGTACCCTTGTGATAGAGAAAACAAATGTATGTCAAAGCCTGTTGTTTTCGTTGAAGCAGAATCATCTCACTTCTAGCCGCAGCGATGACACAGCAACTGATGTACAAAGGAATCTTTCTCCCAACAGTGAGTTTTATTATAAAAGAGCTCATCTGCCAAAACCCAACAAACATTCAACAACTTTTCTACGAGTTCTTGTAGTGAGTATCACAGCAAGTTCAGAAGCAATGACCTCAGCAGGACGTGCTCAATCAGAAGCTAGCGGAGGATACAAGCCAGCAACTCATTTAGAACTGCCAAAAAAACCCATCAAGAAGAAATCTTCTCTAAAAAAAGTTGTTGTGTGGAATTAGTTACATCATCAGTCCTCTGCTTCTGATGGTCTTGCTTTTACTTTTTCTGCCTATCATTGTCTTACTTCTGAATTCCTTAGAAGTGTAAAAGTAGATAATCACTGCAGTTCTCTTTCCCATTCTAGATACGCTCATCTAGATGCTTTTCTATTTGTTGCCTGTCATCTCATACCAGGTTTGACCAGTAGCAACAGCTCCTGACCCAGTGGCAGCAGGAGAGGGGCCTGAGCCTGGGCAATGGGGCATTTTGGGAGGAACTGAAGCTAAGTGGGCACTGGAGCTACGGATGTGGAAGGGTGTGGAAGCAGTAGACGTTCACAGGCTTGGTGATGGAAGTCAGCCTACCGATCCCCTCACAATTATAAGCTACATTTCCAGAAAGTGAGGATTTAGCTTCTTTTCCCCTGCTTTTTCATTTCTGAGTCTTATGGATATATTAGGATTGTATTTCATTATCTTCTTTACATCCCCTACAGGCTGGAAACTTCATAAAAGCAAAGCTACACTGGTAGCCACTCCATTTTAGGTACTGAGCTTTTAAAATTACCCAAAATATTGAGGAAATCACAGCGACAGGTGTGAAAACAGTGATACCGACACAGCTAGAAGAGCGGGATGTTTTGATTAACCTGTGAGCTACACCCAGCTTTCTAAAAGGGCAAATCATTAAGTGACTTTCTTGCTAAGGGCATCCAGACAGGCTCCTAGGAAGAGATGCAGAGAAACCAGTGGTTGTGGACCACGCAAAAAGCATAAAAATTTCCCATATTACTTTTCAAACACAGCACAGGAGACAGCCAGTCACAGAGGCCATGATGCCAATCAATGATTAGAGTGTAACACATTATAGAAGTAAGTTCACATCAGAAAAACTAAATGTATTCATGATGTAAAAGCTTGGGAAGGTTCCCATTTCAGAAGCTTTCTTTATGTGGGAGTCCAAGGTATCTTAACCTGAAGTATTGGCAAAAAAGGTTATGAAACAAATACACAAAGCAAAAAATCAGTTGCTAAGCCAGGTGTTCTGGAGGAACACAAGGATTAAGCAGCTGAATTGCTGAGTACAGAGCACAGGTTCTTGTTTAAATTGCCACATATCTGAGAAGTGATAAAAATTATGCTAATTTTTTTAATGGTTCAAGAGGAGATTCAGGGAAACTCAGACCAGTGAGACAGCCAGTAGTACCAGGCAGATTAGCATAAGCTATAACAAAGAATCTGAAATTCTGTGGAAAGCAATCAAAAAGGGATTTGAAAAGTCTTGCCTCACCAACCTACTGGAATTCTTTGAAGGTGCAAACAGTCTTGTAGATAAAAGAGATCTGCTTGATGCCTGGATTTTTAAAAGGCATTTCACAAGGTCCAAGGCTGGCTCTTAAGACAGTAAGGAAGCCACAAGGTAAAAAGAAAATTTCTTGTGTGGATAAATAATCGGTTAGGAAGGCAGAGGACAGAAGGTGGGAGTAAAAAGTGATTATTTCCGTAGTGGAGAGATGCATCACTAGCATTTCACAGTGATCTGCACGAGGACTCAGGATACTCAATATATGATTTCAAAAGGGCATATAGAGTGAAGTGACAAACTTTCCTAAGTTATCCATGTAAATAAAAAGACAGGCAAACAGAAGACTGGCAAAAGGACCTCAGGAGACATCAGTGCCCAGACAGTAAGATGGCATACAAAATCTGGTGAAGGTAAATATGATGTAATATGAAGCAAGACATATGGAAAAAAACATGTATGAATGTTCACATAAAATGATAGGCTCTGAGCTAAAACTTAGTAGATGAAGTGGGTTATAAGAGATAGTTCCAATTAATAACAATTAATTCTTCAGTTATAGCCAAAAAAACAGAGTAATAGAAATAACTAGGAACGGGTAAGAGAACTAAAAATAGAGAACACACCTGAAAAACAAACAACACCGTGCCATGTGCAAATCCACGGTACGCCTACATCTTTAATACTGTATGCTAGGCTGGTATCTCCAAGTCTGAAAGGATGTAATAGAAAAGGAAAAGAGGTCAGAAAAACTATGGCATAGAGAATGATTAAGCAGCCTGTAAGTCTTCCGTCTGGAAAAAAATAACATGACCTAGGAAGATATTTACACAGATATGTGTAAAATCATCACTGGCACAGAGGCAGCAAAGAAAGAACAATTGTCCACTGTATCTTCTGATCCAGTAGGATGAAGCAAAAGAAGTCAGGACATGGCAAGTTCACAGAAAATGAAAGCAAGCAGCTCTTCACAACAACGTCAAATGAAACCAGATGAAAAAGCTGAACATAACTGTGTGGGCCTTGGATCTGACTCAGTACAGCTGCTCATATGCTCTAAAATATTACACATTCCTGGAAATTACTTCAAGTTCCAGACTCTGTAAGGGTCCCACTGCTACTTTTTACATTAAAAAGCGGCTTACTTGGTGCAGAAACGTCTTTTATCTACCTGTTCTCTTCCTCTTCCTTCTCTGTTAGTGTTTCTGTTGCTATTTCACAGACAAATCTATTTTATAGAGCTCTCACACACAAAAACTCAAAAGCTACATCTCTGATGGCAGCCTCCTTGCAGCATCTTGTCAGCTGGTCAGCAGGAGCAACTGTTGCCTCCTTTCTTACAAAAAGATGTTCTCCCTAGCTCTCTGCCACCATTACTGTCTTTTTGCTGTCTTCAAGACACTTTTAAGCTCAGTGGTTAGGCTCAGCAAGTTGCTTGGAGACACATTAAATCTGTGTGCTTCTTCAGTTATTAAGTAATTCCAGTTCATTGCACCATGTTATCAAATCCCAAAGAGCAGCTTCTGCTCACCTAGTAGTACCTATAGAAGAGGCTCTTCAAGTCTGGGATGTTACCAAGATACATCCAGAAGTTTCCACAGAGGCTGACTACTCTGTGAATGAGAAGTAATGCAATACAGTGGCACCTGATCGTGGCTTTCAGCCAAGCAGACTATACAGAATACAGAAAGCAGCCCACACTGACTAACTAGCTCAGCCATGCCCAGTTTTCCCCAAGACAGCAGTAGAACTACAGTCAGTACCTATTTTCACATACCTAGTGATATTCAGCTGACTGAGATTGGAATAACTGGGACTGGCTCGTTACTAAGGCCTCCTAAATAACATAATACATGAAATATTATTTCACACAACTACTAAACAAATGAAATGATTTTGTGAGTGAACGCAAGCAGCAAAATAAGCAACTGAAGGAGAGTAAGAGGTACTTTAACATAGTGAATTTGTCCAGGCCATTCAATGGCCTTCATGTTCCTCCTAAAACATGGATCCAGAAATACATATATGAGCAGGTTTTGCCCCTTTAACTTGAGTAACAGATGTGTATCAGCCTTTGGTTCAGGTGGCTGCAGGACAGAGATTTGCAACTTTTATATCTAGAGGTGACTGTAGTAAATGTATTCATTTGTTACAGGTCAGCCACACCTTTCTGTACATGTTGATTACAGACAGTACATTTTAAAAGGCAGTTTCTCCAGCACTGGCTAGCAGCTAACACTGATGGTTGGAATAGAGGTATTCCAAAGAAACCAACTATAGACAATCATATAAAAATATTAAACCTTGAATATTTTTAATCTACTTGATCACACTAAAGAAAATTGTCTCCTATAAAGAGTACGCAGAAGTAAATTATGTAACATAGAGAAATGCACCTCCCACTGCTACTATATATACATATACACACTATATACAGTATACTGTATACGATAGTTTGCAATACTTACACCCATTTTCTGTGTTTAGTAATTCACAACAAAAATTTTACACTTATTTCAGACAGTACTGGTGTGTGTACAAAAATCTTACAAATATCTCTACCTTTTTACCTTGAAATCTTCTCGACAGTCTCAGCAAGACAGACACGTGTCAATCATTAACCCAGAAAGCAGTTAAGTGGCTTGTTTGTCACATTCTGTTTTCTAGCCACTGTTAATTAAAAGTATCCATACACTTTTCAATTAATTTCAGGTGCTACTTACACTGGGAATGACCTGGAGGTCGTGTGTTACTAACGCTACTCTCAAAGGAAGAGTGGAAGTTGTGTATTGTTTCTTGTAAAATCTGTCTTTCTCGTCCCTGTAAAAGCACAATAAATTAAAATGAGGTATTCTTAAATTTGTTTTATCAAGAGTTCACAAAAAAAAGCGTAAATATGTGTGTCTATGCCCAGAGAGTCACAGTGTACTATTAGGAATAATAACAAATCCTTGTAGTAATCTTTTCCTGAAACTACCAGACAGCAATAGAAACATTTTCATTATTTTCTTCATAGCTTTATAGCATGGAGCATCATCCATCTCCCCTAATTTTTAGCCTCATCACTTGCTGCTGTTGATCTTAACTTGGAAGAAATTATGTTGTTTATCCAAGCTTCCAGTATCAGAGAGAATGGACCTCAAAGCTGAAAAAGCAGCTGAGAAGTGAAATAAAAAGATGATCCAGTCCATAACCCCTCTGACAAGAATACTGCTTACTGTACGCCATTCTTAGCAAATTTGTTCATGTCAATGTAAAATTAAAAGGGAATAAAAGCGCAAGGAATGAGAGAAGTGCTGTTTACCTAAACACAGAGAAATCAAAAACTGTCAGGCAAAACAAAGGAGACCTTTTCTTTTGCATTATATATAATAGCTGGACTATAGTGACCAGATGATTCTTTTTAGCATCACTGAAATCAATATTCGGTAATCGCAATATTGCCAATGTTTATGTTACCAGCAGCTTCTGATACAATTGCCAACTGGGTAGAAGAACTATACAGTCACTGAACTAGGAAAGAGTTAATGAAAGAGCACAGACAGTACCACAAAGGAAGGCATTTTCCACTAATCAAATACATTAAATATTTTGTTTGGAAAACATTCATTTGGCTTTTCTAACTAACATCTGAAACTGTTTTAACTTTTTAAATGTATGTTGAATTAACAATATAAGCAAACCTTGAATTAATTTACTAAGTACAGTACTTCAAAATGTACCTTTCCTGCATTCAGTTCAGAAATAGCTGCCAAAATTTGCTGCCTTGATCCATCAGTTTTAATACCCAGCTCTTTCAGATCACCATCAGTGAGCGTAAGGAAGGCTTCCATATCCACCTGCGTATGAAAAACAGAATAAAGAAAAAAAAAAGATAAGACAGATTTACTTAGACAAAGATTCACTGTTACACTTTAAAAGTGGGGGTTTTTTTAATTGTATAGACTTACTGTA
Source organism: Antrostomus carolinensis (assembly GCF_000700745.2). Classification (NCBI taxonomy): domain Eukaryota; kingdom Metazoa; phylum Chordata; class Aves; order Caprimulgiformes; family Caprimulgidae; genus Antrostomus; species Antrostomus carolinensis. The sequence continues at coordinate 17,852 of NW_010316359.1, forward strand.
AATATTGTGGACACAAAAATTTTTAATGAGTTACCAACACCAAATGTTACCCACTTTACCACTCTGTTGTTGGGTTTTAAAACTGCTGTTAATAATTCAATAAATTATGATAGCATATTTAAAATATTAATGGATTTTTTTTTTTCAGACAAGCACTGTCAATACAAAATATATATTCTCCACAGAAATTCTTCTAATTACAGTAGCAGCTAGTTGAATAAGCCTAAGATTTCTCTCTTTTCTTTTTTTTTCCCCTTCCCCAAGTATTTTTGGAATTTCAAATATTATGTGTACTACTCCAATGTCTCCTGAGGAAAATCTAGGGTTTGTTCATATAACAGTTTTTATTATATCAACACATCCAGAAGGCTGAGATAAGAGCAAATATCAACAACTTTTCATATTGATACAACCTTCACACACAGAGCATATTCATTTCTACAGAATGTTCCCTTCCCTATCATGTAGAGGAACCGTAACAAGCCCACTGTATTGTGATGCACCTAAATAATTTGTGTTTGTGGTGCTGAATCCTGTACTCTGCAGTGATGTCAATTTCTTGTATGTCCATTCACTGCAAATGCACACTCTGCCTTTGACCAAACAAACACACAATTATTGCTCAGCCTGATACTGTCTTAAACACAGTAATGAATTATTTTTACTTTTTTCAGCAATGTTTCCTTTCATTGCATCCTTCAGGCAAGCCACTGTCACAGGCTTCATCTACAATGATGCTTAGGTTCCCCAATTTAATTCTCCTGTTGCTTATTCACAGCAGATAAAGAAGAGAAAGTAGCCATCTCGGCCACTCACACCCTGCTGTTCTCCATCTGCAAATAAGGTTCCAGCTGTGATTCCAGGGATGATACAGTACGTCCTATAAAATGTTTAGCCACATCTGATGTAGACATATATAGAAAAAGCAGAGTGTAAAAACCAAGAGGAAAAAAAAAATCTGAAGCACCTATCTATATCAAAATTCTAGGTTCAGTGTAAAAAGCACTGATTTTTGCAGTATCCTGGAGAACGCCAGGAATACTGCTTGGTCCATGTTTCAAGGTCCTCTCTGCAACATTAAATTTGAGATTCTGGATCACAATTCTGATGCAATGTGTGCTGCACCCTACTTTTTCTAAAACAGTAAAAAATAAATCTTTTAAAAAAGACGTACCTCTTGTTCCTCAAAAATAGGCTGATACTTCTCAAGTGACAATTTTTTAAGGATGCCAGTCAGCTCATCTGTAACAATAGAAAAGAAAACAAAAAACCGCCATGGATCAGGAAAGATTTTTGTGATCTCTGCATTTTTAACTGCTGAAAACATATTTAAAAATATATATTCCATGTAGTGATATATGATTACAAAAACCCAATCACATTTACTCTGCATCAGAAATTAAAATACTGGCTTATTGTGTTCTCACCTACTTTAATTCTATCTAGTCTTGCTTTGCTAGGATAAAGTCTTTCTTCCTATGTTCAATATTCCCCATATAAACTCACTTTCATTGTGAAGACATCACTATTCTGTTCCCAAATATACTTTGCTTTTATTTATTCAACTTCTTTGTCTTTTGACTGTCCCTTCTCTTTCATAATCAGTAAAAACATGAAAGAGAATCTCACTCTCTAAGCTTCTCAAAAGACATCAAGTATCTTGAAATGGACATACTTTTCTATGCACCATTCTGGAGGCCTCCTTCTGTACAGATAAGAGCCTACAGAAAATTGAAGTGAAAAATTCTAATTGAGCCTTATTTTCTGCTAGGGTTTTGGTTTTTTACCTCCAGGCCAATTAATTTGGTATGCTTAACACAATTTGTAAAGGTTGGCATAGTCTCAGGCTAAAAGCTTTAGTACTCTAACTGAGATTAATCCATGGGAAAAGGTAACCAGCTTTAAAAACATAGCATTAGAACTTCTCCGTGCAGTTTGATGAAAAATATCATCTTACAGAAAGAAAATGAAAGTTTTATTAGAATCCCTTAGATATATTATTAATCTTTTTTTCTTTTAGGTTGTTAGTCAGCCTTCTTATTTTTCATCACACTGCTGTTTAAATTATAGGTTATGATATGGGAAGAAACTTACAGATTCTCCAAGCCCAGAGCCTTGCTGTCATAAACAACTATGACATCTAATGCTTTTCACACACAGAGACAATGCTTTCAGCTGTAGGTCTTTCATGTTTTCTCTTCCTCCTTCCCTCTTCCAGTTCCTGTATTATACATTAAGTTTGAACAATACCTGAAACCTCTCAGTTTGAGAACTCTTGCATAACATATTGTTTCTCCTTTGCTTTTTCGCTAAGTCTTTCTTTTGCTCTACTTGTAGCTTGTCTCCTTAGCTATATCCCTGGAGAAAGCAAAGGTTCTCAAAGCTCTTACTACTTCTGCCACATTACTCCCACTTAGCACCTCTTTTGTGCTGCTCTGTAGTAGTAGGGTAAGATTACCTTTCTCCAAGTTTTCAGAGCCTCCTTTTACTCTCACATGGTTTCGTCTTTCCTGATTCTCTACATCACTCGTTCTCAGAATAGGGACAAGCTGTTGATGGTCCATCAAGTGGTTACCTAAAAAGAAACCAGGCACACCTCTGAATCCTGCTGCCTACTGTTCCTTTACAGTAATATTCAATGCAAATCAATTTTCCAATTAATTTAAGTTTAGTTGAAATACAAAGTTAACATTGCAGGCTGCCTGTACTTACTCTTCTGATTACTGCTGAGTCTATGAGCATATGTACTGTTGCTGCTCAGTCAACTCACAGGAAGGGAAGCCCTTGAATTAGAGGGCCACTTAAGTATGAAAGCTTACAAGCATAATGAAACCAGAACTGCTTCAGCTTTTGACAATCTATCCCTCTGCTACAGAGGAAACTCACTGTACCATGGCACTAGTGGTGCAGTCACAAAGCCCTGCTTCTCCAGGTGAGACTGTAACAGCTGATAGCTTGGGGAACTCCCCTTGTTTTCCAACAGTGAGTTCTCTTCACTTTACAAACAACTCGTATGTTACCAAGCCATCGTTATAAAATGACACTTACTAAAACGTGACAGAATTTTCTCCAGCACTCAGTACAATAAGTTACAGCTAAGACATGAGAAGAGGATAGAAAGCAGGTCAAATATCACCTCTCTATAGTGTCAATGGACAAAGTTAGCATAAATGAAAAAAACAAAATCAATATGGACACTTTCAGAAAAAACAAAAATATTACAAAATTCCTCTTGCAGAAACCAGATAAAAGGCATGTCCATGTTTTATTTAAAAGATACTGTGTCACGCTATTTTTTTCGACTTTTTTTGAGAAGTTTACAGAAGAATACAAAGTAATTGATATCCCTGTTTCCAACACATTAACATGACAGTTTAAAATACTGTGTGGTAATTTAGATCTAAACGTTCAACTTAAAGGCAGTAATCTTAGTGCACAAGTAATTACATTTTTATCCTTTCTTATGACCTAAAGTTAAAAATAAGGTCAAAATAAGGCTATGTTTTCAATTTAAGAAGTAAATGCAATACAGCTCTTAAAAATCAATTGCATGTAGCTATGACTTGCTACAAATCAAAATTGTATTTCTGTAGTGATGTGCTTCACTGCATTTATAAAAAAAGAATTTTCATTTTGAATGTGAAAAAAGTGCATTTTCTACCCTCAGTAAAGGGTGAAAAACGGAATTTAACCAGAAAGAGGGGAAGGAAGGAGGCCATGTAAGAATGACCTACTTACATGCACTATGCTAGCTTTGGGATGGTACCAATCTCTCTCTAAATGGAAGGGATCACAGCTTTCGGGAATGAAATAGCCAGTTACTGCAGGAAGGCAAATCTTGCAGCAAAAAACACATAAATATTTTTTTCTAGAAAGAAAAAAGTCCTCACTCTCATGTAGATACACACTAATCCAGAACAGTTATAGCTTTAAACATTTTGTGCTCTTGATGAATGAATCTCCTGTAATTACAGTGACCTACTCACCATCTTCTGTAATAGTACCACTGCTGGAACCATTGCTCTTGGTCTGTCTGTGAGAAGGAGAGAGAGAGGACTCTGTGTTGTGAACCTTAGGAGACGGGGAGGGTGATGGGGAGGGTGTGAGAGTCGGTGATGTGCTTTTAGATGTAGATGAAGTCCCAGACGGAGGTCTTTTGTTCATGTCTTGTTTTTGCTGTAGTTAATGACACAATCAATTCAGTTAAAAAAAATATATTACCTATAATATGATGCTTCAATATTACTTAAGTTGCATATTATTTCTGCAGAACATGTAGTCACAACTAGAAGCTTCAGCTTGATTCATATAGAAATAATTGGAACAATATTGATTTATCTCAGGTGTGAGTCTGTCCCCTCAAATTCATTAAGGAAAATATATTTATTAAGGCTGTAATTTTGGAATAAGAAAATGACTTCTTATAAAGCAATGCCATATATAAATACTACAATTATTCTTTTTATAAAAGCTGAAATTATTTTAAATCTGAAAACAAGTATTTCTCATTCAGATATTTAATTAAGTAAACAAAGTAACAACTAAAGCTTTTCAAAGTACATCAGATGCTAATTTAAAGTAGCACTTCATGCTGGATTAACCAGAAATACATAGCAAGCATAAACTAAGTTTTGGGTGCATTTAACCCCTTGCTGCCCTGGAATTAAAGTTTCCAGTCAACCCTTAAACTTGTTACTACCTAACATGAGTCAAATTATTTCAAATTTATTAAGTATTTGCAATACATTTGGAGGCATGGAAAACAGGAAAATAGATTCATTACAAATGAGGATTAAGAATATATATGCATGCATATCAGTCTTCTCCAAAACAAGTTAATGTACCTCATTTCCTAAATGCCTCAATCTACCTATCACTTCACAAATTTTTATGTTTGCATTATACGACCTAAAAAGAAGCCTAGGTGATTTTCTCCTGGATTCCTGAATTCAGAGTTTAACTTATAATACCTTTTGTCAGTCAGGCTGCTACAAGAAAAACAAAAGAAAAAGGTTGAGCTGGGTAACAAGGCAAGGAGGGAGAATGACAGTGGTTCACAGAATGTCAGGGACTGGAAGGGGCCTCAAAAGATCACCTAGTCCAACCCCCCTGCCGGAGCCTGCCTCTCTGCTTTTTTGCTTCTGGGCTATGGCATAAATGGAAGTTCCTAGTTAATGAAAGAGAGGCAGATTAAAAGATAAAATTTATTTGAGTGGTAACTTTCTTCCATTACTCTATCCTATGCCTGAATGAACTACCTCTATAGCCCTGCACCTGAATTGACTAGAAGCAATGTAGCATGATACAAATTTGAGAGGTCTCTGAAGAGCATCATGAACTCATTTCAATTTTTTGTCCCTTTCTACATTCCCAAATTTCCCTGTATTCTGTTATCAGCTATTTGTGTTCCAGAATGGTCTTCCCTCTCTAGCGCATTGTCTGCATTTATTTAAATTGCATCATCCTGTAAATTATTATTCAGTTTTGTTTTTCTTTTCCTTTCTTTTAAGACTTATACAATCCCATCCCTCATGGATAGCTTTTGCAAAACTGATCAGTGTAACTGCTGCATTTTTAGATCAGCTATTTCCAAGTTGTGGATGCCCCCTCCCTGAACATGTTCAAGGCCAGGATGGATGGGGCTTTAAGCAACTTGGTCTAAAGAAAGATGTCTCTGCCCATAGTAGCGGGGTTGGAACCGGATGATCTTTAAGGTCCCTCCCAACACAAACCATTCTATGGTTCTAAGTTTAGACAGCATAATCCTAATGAGACAGCACAAGCACTTCCACAGTGGTTTTAGATGTTAAATTTTCAGCATTTATTGTTGTTGATTACAACAACAAAGTAGGCTGTTCAAGCTTCTGCAGCCAGTGTGGATCCCTATGTGACAGAGGCTCATGTCCCAAAAATCACCTTAGACGTGTGATACACAAACATCTATGGTGAGATCTACACTGATTACATTTTGTTATTGGTGAATAGACTGAAATTCATCTAGACATCTAAGCAAAGAGCACTAAAAGAGTTGTTGGCTTTCCAACACACTGGCATAATTTCTATTTAAAAATTTTTTCAACAGCATGATTAACTGTCTTCCCAGAAGATGATCTGCAGGGTATTGCACCTCACTACTTCATTGTCCCCTAATGTCTTCCACTGTGAGTGGGAATAAGTTAAACTTCTTAGAAGCAGCTTTGCTGCAACAACAGGTCCAAAGATCTGCAGCTCAAAGCACACAGGCACAGGTATTATCTCTTAATAGGGTAACTAATATAACTGGAGAAAAATATGATTTTTTGGGGCACACAAGCAGTTCTTCTCAAATTATTTCCAAGATAAAAACAAGCTGAGAGGAACTGCTGAGAGTTTAATTAGAAATATATTGGTCAGATCACCTCTAAAAGAAAAAGCATTTGGTAGCTGTTCAGTACAGGAGACTTTAATGAGGGAAGAAGATAATAAAGTGGCTTTGTCTACAGGAAAGAAAGAGACAGATCATTTTTAACCCAGGAAGCAGTTACATGGGGTAGAAAGGGAGGAAAGATTATCGTGTGCCAAAGAACCAGTATGAGTCCACAGCTTTTGGGGGTCCAGCAGTTACAAATTTTAGCTCCCAATCTCATCTTTGAAAAGCAACCACCAGTCCCTTCAGAAGCAGGACTGGTAGATCAGTGAGAAAGCGATTGTTCATGAAAACTGTTTTGGCATTGATAGCTGCATGCTTTTTTTTTTCTGATTTTTGTCCTCCAGAAATTCCCATTAAATCACTAAACAACTTTGTAACTTCATTTATCATCGATATTTACTGATTAAATATACCTATTGCTTACTGTTGCAATAGAAGACATCACAAAACGAGATAGCAAATGTAGTAATTTTATACTATGGCCATTTTTGTGTCTTTGGACAAAATTTCAAGAAGAATCTCATGAAGAGAAGCAAAGAAAACAAAACAAAACAAAGCAAAGTGAGCTGTTTGGCGATTACACAAGAAAAAAATTGAGAAATTTTGCTCTTGGTCATGTATTCTAACATTTTCAGAAAACCAGACATTAGAACTAAAGCCCCAAATGATGTGCTTTCTTTCTCTTGCTCTCTGAAATGTAATGTTTCCCTGCGTGAATAAACCCATATATTTCACAATATCGTACCACAACATCTTGTTATGATGCCACTTTCTAATTTATCTCTCTGCAGATTTTGAAGATTTAAAAATCTTAATCCTTAAAAATTTTTTACAAAGCAGTTGTTTGCTTCAAAGTACATGGATGAAATTGGGCAGGTCATGAGGGTAAAGCTATTCCAGGAAATTGACAGGTAAGTCAGCAGACAATATGGCCTGCACTCAGGAGTAAAACCTGACTTTGGTGATGACAACTTAATGTTCATACTGTTTAAAAATAATACCTTGTGGAGCTGAATGGATATACGCATATTGTTGTGGTGAGCACATCCTGGAACAAATTATCTCATACTCTGCACACAGGTTGTGCCCTTGGAGGGAAACTAGCTCTACCACTTCAGAGCAAAGTGCAAGAACAACTAACATAAAACACTGGACTCAACCAGGGTTACAGAAAGAAATAATGAAAAACCAAAATAACAGTGCAGACCTACCCTAAGATCAAGTATTACACATAGTGGTTTTAAAACAGAGTGAAATTAATAATAAAGCAAAATAATGTTTTATTATTAGGTCTGATTTTTTTGTAGACTTGTAATTAAAAGGAAGATTTGTGGAGCTGAAAAGCTTCCACTGCTGTAACAGCTGTTCATTCATTTTAGGCCGTGCAATGTCATGTTATATTTATCAACCATCCCTGACTGAGACATGACCTATTAAAATTATTCAATTTGGAAGTACAAAAATTCACATTGATCTGTACCTTTACAACATGTCCATTGCCAACAACTTGAGCACATTGCAAATCAGACGGAGTGGATGAAGGAGTTGACTGGACTGGACTATGCTGTTGACTGGGTTTCTGTTCAGGTAAACCTGCTGCTTTTCTTCTCTGTGCTGCAATCTGAGACAAAACATTATCTGCACTCCCACCTAAGAAAAAAAAAATAAAAACAGAGTCAAAGAAAACATAATTTAAAAATATTTGTTAATTCTTTTAAAATAATTTGTTAATTTGTTAATTCACCCCTCTCCACTGTTCACTTTCTTTTAAAAACTTGTCTGGATGAAGCGAGAGAGAGTTGCAAGATTCAGACTGGTTTAGCAGCTTTCAGGGAAGGGAACAAAAAAACAAATGCAGGAGAAGAGAGAAGCCAGCCTTGTATGAACACACACAGAGCTGACTGCCATACTCTTTGGATATAGATTTGGTGAGCTGCTTAACCATGTTGTCTCTTCAGGTGCCAGATACAATGCTTGCAGCTTTGTTTTCAATTGAAAACTGGTTTTTATTTTAAACAAAAAGTAAGCAACATGGGTAAGAAAAAGAGACGGCTCTATGAACTGTATATTGCAATGAACAAGCATCCACCTGATGCATCGTGTCTGGACTCAATGAAACCAACATGTTTTTTCTGAGACAGGGGTTAACCTATAAGACTTCTACAACAGATCTGAGGCTTTTGTTCCCTTATGTAGGTGTCTGAAGTCCAATACTGTTACAACAAAATTTATATAAGTTTTGCCTATACAGCAGCAGGAGCCCTCAGAAAAGGCTTAGTATCTTCTACCATCATCACAAACACCAATTTTTTAGTTGAACCAGGTTCAAATGACCTTCTTATTAAAAATAAAAGCAGCACAGTACCTGATCTGTTATGCAGTTCTCCTCCATGTCTGCTAATTCCTGCAATGTTATTGGACCCACCAGAAGAATGGGGAGAATGGTTGAAGTTGTTGGAATTTGAAGGAGATGCAGGTCTTCTTGCAAATACTGGTAATTTGACTGGTCTAGTACCTTTGCTAACAGATGTCTTGAAAACAAGAAAAATAATTTTTATCTTTCTTATGTGAGCAAAACAAAGATCAAACTTCAACTACTATTCTATGTATCCTAAGTTCTGACACTTTGACTGAAGAAGAAAAGGGATATCAGAATAATCTTATTTTACATATACAAGTATATTGAATATATATTTATATAAATATATATATTGAACATATATATTCAACAAAATTGACACCATAATAAAGGCATTAATTCTCCCTAAGCTTTGGCCAACACAAAATAAGCATATACGATGCACCTGAGATGATACACAAAATATTACAAGCAGTAGGGGAAAAAAAATAATCACATGTGAAACTTCTTTCCTGCAGAATCCTGGTTTTGTCTCTCTCATCTTACAAAACAGCTACGACGTACTTCTCAGCCACCATATCTCTGTTTCTCACTAACTAAGCTGCAACAAGTGACATGAACTTTCTCTCTTTCCATTTGCAAAAGGACAACAGAAAAATTCCTCCTAAAATGTCTTCATTGTCCCATTTCTAGGACTGTCACGAAATACAGTTCTGGACTAGTAAAATAAACTCTTCTCTACACTTGGCTATTAGAGTCTACAGCTCGGGGAGGAAGCATTTCTTCTCCTACTAACTGCAGAAACAAATGCCGTCGACGGTGTTTTGCTTCTTGTCTCAAGTTGTGCATTTTCACTAAAAACACTGTAGAATTGGGCAAGCTCCTTCCATAAACATAGAACTTATTTAGAGTTTTTACAGAACTTATACTTTAAGGCTGTATGCCTTCAAGCCCACTTGATCACTAATTGCCACAGTGTTATCTGTTACTAATATTTCAGAATGTTATGTCTGTATATTTGTCTCACTGATACTTCTTCCCTCCCAACCAGTTTCTAAAAACTGAGAAACTTACATTCTTTTCTTCTGCCCCTGGTCTTCATCCAAACCAGAGCAGTTTCCACCACACTCCCATGACTGTACCTACTCTGGCAACTAAAATATATGGGTGGAACCAGCAGACACGTCAGCAGTTTGCAGCAAATTCATTAGGGCAAGACTTTTTTTATGATTAACAGCAAATAAGTTCTTTAATTTCATACGAAACTTTCATTCCATTTATCTTCCTTTCACAGAGATGTATATTCTTCCTGAACAGCAGGGCTTAAAAGGACAAACCATTACTGAAACAGTGGGTTTAAAGTAACTTCTAATCAGAAAAACAGTGTGGCCCACCAGCCAGCATGGCCTGGACATAAGACAGTATTTTCATACACATTTTGTTTGCTTACTATATCAGAGTTTCCACTGCTGTTAAAATCATGCTTGATGGCTCTCTGTGGCCAGGCAGTTCTCATCTGTTCAGCTTTGCCATCTTTGCTGATTCGCGTTCGGTCAGAATTCCAAAGCTCAAAACTTGAGGGCGGTAAGAAAGGGGGTATCACTGCTTTCAGTTTATCGCTGGGCAGCCTGGTAAACGGAGCACTGCTTCTCAACTGAGAGAGGGAAACAAAGAAAAGGAAAAAGAAAACACCTTCTTCTTAAGAAAGATTATTGGGAGCTGATGATATAGTCTCAATATTCGAAGTTAAATAAAATGATGGAGAAAAATGCATTTTAAACAAAATAAAATAGAAACAAGAACATAAAAGTAGTATTTGTGAAAAGGTACAACATATAATAACAGAGAGAATCCAAGGGACATTCTGGCACCCATCAGTACACTCATTCATTTAATACAATTAATGTAGTCCATTTAGCAACAGAAACTGTATTTTCCTTCATTGGGCTGTGTCTTGCTTCAAACCGATTTTAACAAGAACGTTAACCATTAATTTCCAAAGAAATAACAAGGTTCTCCTCTCTGTATCCCAGACAGGACACCTGGAAACAGTGAACAACTGCCTGTTCTTGCTGTATATGTTCTCCAGAAAAGAGAAAAAAAAACCCCTCAAAAACCAACACAACTGATTTGGCTCCCTGGAGTTCTGTCAGTCAGTCACATAAATAGTTACTCAATCTTTTTAAAAAAGAACATAAAGGATAACCAGCCAAATTTAATGATATCTCCAGGGAGTAAACTCTAGGGGAATTTAAAGCTACAGCATAACAAAAGAAGAAACAGAATAATACAAACATCCCAAACTAAATATTTCATCATTGCCTCTTCTAGTAATTTCTCACTTTCACACTCTATCATGTTCCATGCAAATTTTCCTCACAGTATACTGCTTGTCAGCAACTAATCAGCTATTCCATCCATTTTATTAATTCACTGCTGATCATACAAATGTATGGCTAACTCTTGAAAAAAGTCAGTACTTGTCAACAGCTTCCTTGTCACACTACTTGTAGTACTTCCTAGTCTAAGAACTACTGATGTATCACAGCCTGTCAGTTCCTGTCTAGTGACTATCAACAATGACAGCTCTCTTTCTAGTGGTGACTTGGATAGGAGCTAAAAAAAACCCAAAAAAATTATGGGAGCTGCATGACGTTCTGAATTGGGCTGAACACACCAAGAACACTGCGACATACCATGGTTGTCAATAGTTCATCTTCCTTTCCGCCTTTTGCAGTGTTCACATCTGAAAAATATATAAGTAATATTTTAGAGTTTACACGCTCCTACTGTAGTTCTCAAGGATATCTTATTGCTCAAATATTCAACAGCTTCACCCGCAGTAAACACACAGAACCAGTGAGAGTGTCGTGCACCTAACTGACATTAAGCCAATATCCTTATTTCACATGACAAACTGGGGTTTTCACATGGAGAGCTGTACAACTTCAGTAGATGTGCTTTACAATTTGGGCTTTTCCAGTCTCTCTTCCTTCTCAGAAATATTCATTTATTTGTTTAAATAAATTGGTTTTCATTACATCAATTATTTTATCGAAGATACTAACTTTTGAGTGACCTGTCTCTAATGTCCAATTGAACAGTGCTTGGTACAGAACAGTAACATTGTTATATCAGCATTTTCCTGCTTAAATGATGCTGTGCTCAGTGTTCAGCACGATCAACAGTCAGGAGTACAAACACCTCTCTTTCTGTATACTACAAGTACCTTACATGTCTTTTCAGTTATATTAAGCTAAATAAAAACTAAATCAATAAATCATAAATAGTATCATCTTGACTATCCCCCAAGAGCTCACTTCCCACAAGACAACTCTGGCTTTACCACTAGCTTTGTTATTTGTGATCCGAGCCATAGCAGCATCGAGGTTTCCAGAGGTGTCCGCATCACTCTGTGAAACTGCTTTTATGGTGGCATTTAATGATGGTTCAGGCTCATCAGGAAAAGGCACAAACTGATTGGAAGGAAATCCATGGCGCAATGTCTGAGTCAGCTTCAGCTTGCGGAATCGATTGGACATCCTGCTCCACCAGGACTAGATTGACAAGAAGATACAACAATTTAGTTCCAACTAAAAGAAAAAAAAAGAGGAAAAGAAATGTACAATTAAGTAATCCTTACTGCAGTGATAAATCTGTCAAGTTTTTGAGATATACTACAACAGCAATGTTAAAGTGGTTTGCAATTATCAACAGACTCCTTCACCATAACTTGTATGCATAAAATTAATCTCTTTCCTTATTTTCAATCTGGCAAATGGCTTACAATATTTTTCCACACCATCTGGAAAGTTGAGGTAGATAAAAGTATTAGAGCAATTTGAATATGAAATTTTCACAGCTACAAGGTAAGTATTTAGTCCTTCCATTAGCTTCCAATTTCACCACCCATTCGTACACTCTCTGGCATCAACCAACTGACATGTATATTTTCTGCTTTTTAGAGGCACGCATAGAAGTTTATCTGATCTGCATGAAAGCCTCTCCTTATAAAATCAGCGTCAAACTGAAAGTTCTGACAGTATTCCTGTCAAAATAAAGATCCACAATCCATACGGTGCTGCTACACAGGTAACTTAAACCTTGCTGGACTTCAAAGACTATAAACTGAAGAAGAGCAAGGCAAGGAAATCAGCTGAGAAAACACCACAAACCTGAGGACTACTGCTCCTACAACCTCCATCCACACAGGTATCACATATGTGGAGACTGTTACACTAAAAGACCATCTTTGCTCAAAGTAAAACTTATCCAAATATTTACAGACTTGCATATCTTTACAGGCAGACAGTGCAAGGTACTTCAAGTATTTAACAAGACATTCCTCTAGACTATATGAGACCTATAGGCTATGTTAAGACCTGTGCAATCTGTATTAAAGATTATGTGGCTTGTAGGTAAATCAGATTATAAATATCTTCTGATTATTTCTGAGTAAAGCATCTTCTTGCCTTTCTGAAACACTTTAAAAAAATAATCAAGTCATATAAAAGTGATGATAATTCATCAAGGCAGCTTTGTATGATAACAAATTCATATAACATACTTTCCTAGTTTAATCTTTATTCTTATCCATTCCTTCTCACCATACATATTCCCCTCTCTCCTTGGGATTTAACATTTTTCAACTGCTTACTGATATATGGCTTCCCAACTGTCACACAGTAGAAATAATTAATATATATTGTAAACTTATTCCCTGTAAATCAATCCTTCTAGCAGGTGATCATTATAAAGATTATAAGTCTGTACAGAGCATTAGTAACAGATAGTGTTCTCACATCTCTGTATCTCTTTGGAGCCATAACTAATGACGATTTACATTACTTTCAGCAACAAAGACCTGATGGAAAAAGGCAAGAGAGACAAATAGGTCTGAGAAAGCAATAAAAACCACACAGTTCAGCATTTATTCACCTTGCAAAAGGAAATGAAAGGGCAAAAACATCCATCTAGTTTTAACGGAGAGTACAACAAGCTTCCAAAAGAGACTGCTTGAACAATGTGGTTGGTTTGTTACAGGAGCCAGCTAACTTCAGTGAACAAAAAGATCACTTCTAAGTTCCTATCACCTTTGTCACTCTGCTTCACAGCGCTTCTGCTTCATTAACATGTGCTCGCACCACAAACTGACCCAAAATGGAGTAAGTACAGCCTCTATGCTGCCATATAAAAAACTACTGGTCTCCAGCAAGAAAGGAAGGATAGTGGAAAGGTTCAACTTGTCCTCTGGTGTTCAGGTCTGAGGCCTGAGCTCTGGAGTTTCCATTCTGCTACTGTAGAAGGCTCTGTCCTCTCCATATACCCTACCACATCACACGCGTACGGAAGCTGGAATAAAGGGCTTTAAACTAGACTGAAGCAGCCAAGTAACAAAAATGCATTTGTGGTTAAAAATAGCATCTGTCAAAAACCTGAAACTTAGTAGCAATGGGAGAAGGCAATAATATCAAAGAACAGGAAAACACTGTTGCCTCTTGAGAAATACCTTAGATATTTGTAACAATATTAGGAATGAAAGAATAAGGGGAAGAATTGGAAATCTCTGCCCTCAAACAACTTTCCTCTAAAAAAGAAACTGAATATGATAATTCACATGCTCCAATACTAACATTGAGAGTATAACTTGCTGAAGAAGCATAGGCAGGAAGAAAAGAGATAAAATAAGGATTTTGTATATGGAAAAGGCACAACTTTGTTTTCAAATCCACAAAATGTTGAAAAACAAAGTAGTCAACAGTTCCTGTGTGAAAGAGGTAAAGAATGAAATCATATTTATCCACCACGTAATCAGTAAGTAAAGGAACAAGGGCCTGTATCGTGCATAAATTACAAATAAAAGAACACCCAACAAAATAAAAAGTCTACTAGTCAGTGACAAAAGTGATCAAACAGGAGACACAGAAAGGGGTTTGGGTTTTTTTAAACTTCAAAAGCAGCCTACTTGTAATCAGATATTTTAGTATGAATACCGTTAACAGAAAGGAGGTAGGAATATATGTGCATTTGTTTAACAGACTGAGAATATTTAAATGAGCCTACATGAATCAAAACCAGACCAGACTGATTAAATTTCTCTAGAGTAATTATAGACAACGTGACCTCTGAACAAATGTTATCTTCAAGATAAGAGGATGGAAAGAGTTACAAAAATCAGGCAAAAGGCAAATACATAATCGTTGTTGCCCAGAAGAGGAAAATTTGAATATTTACTGGCCAAAAAGCTTAACTTAAAAGGTCACCATTCAAAAAACAAGTCTCCATAACACTTCAACTTCAAAGAAAAAAAAAAAGTTAGCTATTAGTGTAAGAGCAGTCTACTAAAACTGGAGTACATTTGGATTTTAAAGGCAGATTTAGAATTAAGTTCATAATCAAAATCCAGTTCCAAACTTATGAACATGGTACTTTCTGCAATGATGAGATCTATATCTAGGCACTGAAACGCTTCAATGTAAACTCTTACTTAAAAGTCACAGAATCACAGAATGGTAGGGGTTGGAAGGGACCCCTGGAGATCATCTAGTCCAACCACCCTGCCAGAGGAGTTGCACCTAGAGTCTTTGCTTTGCCATCTGACCAAAGGAAAGCTGAACACATGCCACATTTCATAAAAACAGGAAGTACTGTCAACAAGGAACTAAGAACCACCCCTCTCCCCCCAAAAAAACAGTTACATATGAGATCCAAACTACTACTTAGCAATTACTTTCTTTGCTTCATACATGACAGGAAACAATACATTGGTTATTTATTAAGAGTTAATATATCTACCTTTAGACCTCCTTTGTCATCTGGCAACATTGGGACATTCAAGGATTGCCTACTTCTGGAACAAGGCAAAGATGATCTGTTGCTCAGTTTATTCTTGTCTTTGTCTACTTGCATGCACGCTGATGCCAGCAACCGTACAAGCTCTGTGTCTAAAAAAAAACAAATTAAGATAATGTTTAGTTTGTTTTGCTTTCCCAAATTATGACTGACATATGACTGACAGGCAGCCACTTTCCCTGTAAATCTCATGTAAGTAGTAATTGATCTACCTCTCAAACACAAAGCAGATGAATCCTTCTTTCTTGGCCTGTGCTTCCCACCCCTTTTTCCCAGATAGTGGGCTAAAGTTATTTACAAATATAAATAAGTCTATTATTCAGTCAGAATCAGTCATGTGTGACCAATGGAACTGCCTCCTCTTGCACTGTGCAGAAGTTAAGAATGACATTGTGATCCTCCTCCCTTTTCTCACCTGACACAGAAGAGAGTAGAGAAAAATGAACATTCTTTCTTCAAGTGTAGGTTGCAGAAAAGAAGCTTGAAATTAAATCCCAAAGAGAAAGCAGATGTTCAGCCTGGACAATGAAGGGACTGAAAATACACAGTAAAAAAAAGTTGGATAAAAAAATAAGAAAAAAGAAAGGAAGAGGAAGAAAAAAGAACAAGTATGAGATGAGGACAGGAAAGCAAAAAAAATATTCTGTAAATCTGTATTGTATACGGAAGTCAGGAAGGACTTTCAGAAGGGTACACAGAATTGACCTACGCATTCCTCTTGCTGAACAGGTAAGAAGACAAACTACTCTGTCCTACAAGAAGTTAGGTATAAGGAAAAAAAAATCACTGTATTTTTGTTCAAAAATGTCATACTATTAGTGATCCACTTTTGACAAAGGAAAGGTACCTGCTAGTGACCAAAAACACCAAAATGGGTAAATACAGAGAAAAACATTAATTCCATCAGCAGTAGTGTTTTTTTGGCTTCAGATAAAGCAATTCAGGTACCAGGCAAAGTTAACAATAACAAATTACATAAGCTTAAAAAAATACTAAAAACCACAAAACCTCAATGTGTTTCATTGATGCCTCCCCAAAACATGCTGCCTTTTTCTAAAGCACTTCCATGAAAAACAACCTGAATCCTGAAGTATGATTTATTCTCAGCCTTTACAGACCTGGTGGGAGGTTTGGCCACAAACTCACTAGTTTCTTTCTGATTGTACTTTTTTTGTCCTGTCCCTTTACTGCTGTTTAGTGAATGGAAACTTCTAGCTCTAGTTCATAGCTCTGCGCTAATGACACTGCAGAATACCTGGGCCACCAGAGTCAAATGTGACTGAACTGGCTCTGGTGACACAAACACCACATTTTGGAGCATCTTCACAAACAAAGGCAAAAGGAACGAGCAAAATCTGTTATCCTATAAATGTGTATACTCATCTAACCAAGTAACTTAAAACCCACCATTTTCAGGCAGCATCCTTCTCCTGTCCAGCACAGACTTCAGAGGGTAATTCCTAGCAAGTTTAATGTATTTTCTAGACTGGAAGGGATTTATCCGTTTACGTTGTACATTTCCTCGGTGCTCTTTGAAATAACGTACCTGGATCATTCAGCAGCATTATCAGGTCAAAAGCTGTGTATCCATTTTTTGCACGAAGATTGACGTCAGCTCCTTGATTTAACAAATACTTTACAACGTCTTTGTTTCTTTAGGGGAAGAAAAAAGGCATCACTCGTTAAAAAAAAAAAAAAAGTAATACTCCATTTTTATCCCACTATACCATTGCTCCTCAATTAGAGATCAGAGTTCTACCTCTTCTACAGCTAACAAAGTCTAAAATTAGTCCACAAGCTATACAGAAGCTCCCACAATTCCTTTGTCACTCACTGTTTACTCACTATGAATTACACTAAGCAACATGCAGAAAGTCGGTGTAAAAAACATAATCTGAATGGCCAGTTTCTTAAGTTGACCCTCTGGAAATGACTCTGGAATTTGTTGCCAAACACCTTCCCAATGAGAGGTCATTAATGCCTAGGGCAAAAAAGCAGATGGAAAGACAAAAGGAAGTCCAATAGTCATCATATGCCATTACTAATACTTCAACACAACTTCATATTCAGAACAGGTAAGAAACTGCATCTAGAAAAGCCAAATTTAATTAAGATAATTTATAAACTCCAAACACTACTTCAGTTAATTAGAGATATAAATTACATAATTGAGAAGGCACATTATCGCTTCCTTGAGGTGTTTAAAATGCAAAACCAATCAGCATTAAATGATAACCAACACAAACACCTTCCAACAAAAGCTCATAAAAGTCAGCTGCATAAAAGGAACTCGCCATCCCATTCCCATTAGCCCCTCTCCCCTCTCATACACCTGAATAAATAAGCAGGACTTGCCTTGTAAGCTAAAAACAATACTGTAATCCAGCCTACAAAATAAACAAACAGACAACAAAGCTAGGGAAAATATATTTAATACAAAACTCCTCTTGAGCAGAGACTGACCTTCTATAAAAACAAACTCTGGCATGCATAAGTAACACAGAAAAAAATGTTCTTAAGTTGCAATAGCTGACTGCAAACTCTTAACACAGAAGCTGACAAACAAATCTCAACCACACCACTTCAGAGCGTTACTTCTTATCATATGGATGGAGTTTTCACTTATGGACTCACTCCAGATAAAATCAACCTAGCACAGAGAAGGAAGGTTCCTCCTCTCTTCTAATAAAAATTCTGCTCATCCCCACCACAGCTCCTCTGCATACTTCCCATTACTTTTCTTCTCTCCCTTAAAACTGTGTCATCCCCCATCCTGCTTCCAGTCCTGCACCATGAGGGCACACAGAGACACAACCCTTTAGTGCCTCCGGCTCACACAGACCTCATCTGCTCCCTCCTTCAAACCAGAGACCCTCCACACCACCGCTGCCCCTGAGAAGGGGTAAGCTGAAGTTATGCGGAGGCTTAAGATTTCCAGTTGCTGCAAAAATTTGCAATTGGCTCATGTGAACCAAGGAGAGAGGCTAGGATGCAAAGTCAATATTTATTCATGCACATGAGGTGTCCCAGCCAAACTGGGGCACCCCATATGTGGTTTTACATGTAGTTCTTGTACCCTTCAAGCATTTAGGTGCAACATGATTTGGCTAATCGCAATCAGACACACTACCAATCACTAGTCACAGTAAAAATGTGCAAAGCAACTGTATTTCTGAAAAATTCCTGCTGCTTGTCCATTCATCCAGATGTCCCTGGAGTCAGTCTTGCTATCCTTAGTTATCTAAGATGCCAGACAATACTGAGAGGGTTTCAAAGACAATATTAGAGGGGTTAAGATGCTGGAGTTATCTTGGTTGACTAGGGGTATCTTTTATCCTTCATGGACAGCTCTAAGCTTCCAAGAAGCCAAGTCCTTACTTCCAGGGCTGGGATGTTCTTCTGGTCCTTCCACTGAGCTACTATCCTTTAGTTTGTTTTACTTAAGCATGCACAACACCAAAGGCTCCAGTAAAATTCCACTACCCCAAACATTAAGTGTATTAAAAAAGTTACTACACTTTCATACTAGAAAGACTCATTGATAAAATAGGGAAGGGAATTTTCATACCACAGTCCTCCAGGAAACTGAAAGGGCAGTATCTGAAGAGACGCAGCAGTCAGCCATGCTCTGTGCTTCCAGAGACAAGAGGAGTGCTGGAGTACTCACAAGTGGAAGTGCCAGCAGCCCTGCTCATCACTTGCTGCTGGCTGATTCCACTCCAGCTGTGCACGGGGCTGGCTGCTGCTAAGCAAAACGGCCGCATCATAAAAACTGATTTTCAAGCACTTCTGTGGAACGGCTGTTGCTACTATCAGTACTGTGCTGGTGAGGAAGCAGAGAATCTCATCTTACGTAGGTCCCAGGAACCACTTCAGAAAGTTTTCACAAAGCAATGACAATTTGACCTCCTGTTTTTTCCTCTCTGTTGCACTTTCATAGTCCAATGAGATCTGCTGACTAAAAACAAAAGCTGGAGCACAATATCTGCATTTGTGCAGTTACTGTGAGTGTTACCAGGCAGTGAAGTGAATCTTCACCTTTCCGAAGGCCACCTCTACAACAGTGGAGAAAAGTTCACCTTCCTAAACTGAATATCCTATTTCAGACAACGTCAAGTATGTGACAGAGATCAGATGTGAAGTACTAGGCCAGTTTCTGGGGTCTGACTCCTAAGGGCCTGTATCTGTACCGTAGCTTCAGAGAAAATGACAATCAGTTCTCCAGTGGCAGCATTTCAGAAAACGCAATGAAAACTAAAAGCTGAACAGGGGAACATAAGAATGGTTTTAAGAATGGAAATTATGGCACATAGAAGGGTGATCACCTTCATGTTTCACAACTTGATGTAGGCCTACAACCCTGGCAGGGGGCGATCCCGTCTTCCAAACACTAAAAAAAAAGCAAAGGATGGAAGTTGGAATCTTCGTTAAAGCTCCTAGTGCTGCCTGGAGCACCATGTTCTCAGCACTTACTGAGTAGTTCCTAAATGTGCCACTCATTCTGAAATCCAAACAGGGTTCAGGTCTGCTCTGAAAAGTTGAGGGTAGTGCAAGAGTCTCAGAAAACTGAGGGCACAAGTCTCCCAATTTATTGTAAGACCCCTCTCCTTCCAGAGTCAGTATCAAAAAGATTTTTTTCTATTGGGATGTAAGAAGAATAAAATTTCTTTACTGCTAGACCCAAAGGCAGCATATATCTTACCCATGGTACGTGGCCTGCATTAGTGCTGTCCAGCCATGAACATTATCTTGTTTGTCGATATCAGCATTTTTCTCCACAAGGAGCTGAACAAGGGGCAGCTGCCCAGTTACAGCCGCAATCATTAATGGAGATGCGCCGTCAACATTGGCAATATTGACCTGACTTGCGTCTTCATCAACAATCTCTTTAACCAGCTGAAAGTTTCCTGTAAAACAGTGGTAAAACATAATCTACATGACCAACAGAGAACTGTTTAGCCACTGAATTCATACATATTTTGATTTGCTAACATTGGTCTACATTTAGTGAAATTAAAATTAAAAAATTACAGTACTAGAGCAACTGCAACACTAAAGCTAAATATCTGTAGTGATCTTTGATCTTTTAGTTGACAAGCACATCTTCCCAGGCTACATAAAACTGAGGCACTGTCTTCCCCCATTTTCCCTACCTGTACACTTACAATGCAATCTCATTTAAAGAATTACTTTCTGAAATTAATGACTAAGCTATAAAGGCTGTATAAACTGCAGTGCATCCCACACGTGAAGACACAAGTAGGGATTATTTCTACTAAACTGTCATAAGATGATGTCGTGCAAGGAAAACTGATGATGCTGAGACACCATGATTTGTCCTTTCGCAGGACAAAGATCCCTGTTCTATTTCCACAGGCTGAAATCACTGAAACAACAATTTTAGAATCAAAGAGAGCAGGTACAAAGGCACTCTGAAAGGTGGTGGAGGCCGTCCTTTGCCTTAGGCAGATAGAACAACACCCTATGTCACCATAAGTTCCTCCTACAAAGGTGGTTCACTGATTCTAAAAACTTCTACTGATACAATTCCACAATCTCCCAAGGAATTAATTTATTCCTGTGCTCAACTTTCTGATATTCAGAAAGTTTGGGTTTTTTTAATTCTGTGTCCCATATTTAAACTAAATTTCCAATGCAAAACTTCTCTTCTCCTTGCTCAAAACTAATGCATTATTCCTGTCATCTTTCTAGTTCTTTAAAGTGAACTTCAAGTTTCCACATAAAGAGGCCGGTAGTCACTGAGTTCTTGCCTGGATTACGAAAAGCAGTACAAAATATGCTACTGAACATAGTTTAACCAGGTTATGAGTTTGTTGGGTTTTTTTTCCTAAATCTTAATAAAGGTAGGAACAAGCACTTTTTAAAAATGTATGAGGTAGTCAGGGTCATCTTAAACACAGACCTTAAGCTCACCGACCTCCCTTACTTTTTTGATGACATATGGCAGGCAAAAGCAGGGAAGAAGCTAAGAGAAAAAAAAATGTTCTCTGTGATCAAATATGTAAGACCATAGAAACAGAGGCAAGAAGCAGCAAATTACCAACTGCCATGCAAATGGAAAAATTCTCACTTTTATAAAAACTTCTGGATGGCAAACTGCTTCATGACATGTGCTGCCTTCAACTCAATCACAGGCATGGACGTTTTCCTTGGAAAGCCAGTCAGAATCCCAGACAACCCCAGCAGGCACTTGAATGCACTCACTGAAACTAACACCCATGCGTGTCACTCAGCTAATTTCTTGGAACAGGAAAGACATAAAAGCACAAAACTACTTTTTTTATGTCCCAATTTAGTAAAAAGACAGCAGGTGGCTTTTTTAATGCAGAGCCGCATCACAGACCTTGTTAAAAAGAAACCCTGGAACCTACAGAGACTCCAGAATTGACTTTGAACTCTGGCCTGGACATTTAACCAAGTGAGCTGGTTTTTTAACAGTGCTGACATCACAGAATCACAGAATGTTATCCATAGCCAAGTATTTCAGAAAAAAAACCCCAAAGAAGTACACTGAACAGTATTCATTCACCTCCCCTCTTAAGACTCCTTCTGACCCAGCACTAACATTTCTAAATCTCAGCCTAAAAGTTACAGGAGTATAACAGGGATATAAGCTAACAGGCCTGAGGCCTTCCAGGTAGGAGGTTTTGGTAGCTTACGTGTGAAGAGTCAACATTTAAGAGAGAGCTCCTGGTACTGCTACCTATCACCTCTTCCTTCTCCACTATTAGGTCTGCCCATTTCCAGTTCTGTCAGCCTGAAAAGCCATAAAGCTCCTGAGATGGTGACTTATGACAGTTAATTGAAAAGCAACTGTTAAACTGTTGTACCAAACCCAGGCTGAGATCTGAATGGTAAGGCCAGGCTTGACCATTTAAAACACACCTCTAACTTTTCAATAGGAATGCAGCGACAACAGAACTTGGAAGATAACTGTTGATTGAAAGATGCATTGCTGAAATCTATTTAGACAGATGCTGAGAAAAAAAATGTATTTTCCTCCATAAAAATCTCTCATTTACAAACAAGAATAATAAAAAAGATACAAAAATCCATCAGAAACTGTAAGTTGCTAATTCACAGCCCTCTTCGGGTTGCAGCTCCCTGTCGAAAGCAAGAAGGTGAACCACACCAATGGCTTCACGATTATGTTACAGTCAGGAGTGGGTACATGGACAAAAAAGCCGAAATGAGAGGCAGTTGTGCTCAACCCTCAAGTTCACTTATTCTGTATGCACCTATCAGAGTCAGGAGGGGCAGAGACAGGTTTCAGTGCACTATGACCAGATTTTCTATGCCACAGACACAGGAAGCACAGCCCCAGTAAGGATTATTAGGCCCACTGCATGCACAAGGCTCTATGACCAATGTTTCCTCATTGTCTAGAGCATCTTAGTCCCAAGTAAGGGCAGGTCGACTGGAGAAGAAACAAACCCCTTCAGTCTCATGGGACATCTCTCATGACTTCACTGGACAAAAGACTTAATCTCATATGAGAATTACATCTTCCAATATTTGTAAAAAAATAAATAAATTGATCCATCTGGAACTTTTCTTTATTACTGAGTGACTATTTTTTTTCTGGCTGTCTATATAGCTAGTACTGCTGGCAATAGGCTAAATGTGTTGTCATATAGCTGAAAATGTATTTAAATGGCAAAATATCAATTGTAAGAGCAGTAATTAGATATGGTTTAAGTACTGAATCTCTCTAACCTGTCAAAGAGATTTCAAACATTGCAGAGTTTCCTGACTTCCAACATTACCAGCAGCCTCTGAACTGGAACTACAAAATCACAGCATTTTGGCATGAAGGGCACAACCAGGAGTTCATGCAGATTTTCTCATATCGGAATATGAAGAAAAATAAGTATAAACTGCAGAAAAAATATGGTTTTAAAATTAAAATAAAAATAAGGAAAAAACCAGAGTTGCACATAAAAACAGAACACCTCTGTTTCCCATGTTAGCAAACAAATATGCTCTGAAATTAAAAGAAGTAGACATGGTTGAAGCATCCTATCAGTACTTACCCAATTTCAAAGCATGAAAGACATCAGGTTGCCTTTTTTCTGTATCTGAAAGAAATTAAAATATTTCTATTAGCAATTATTAAAAAATAAAAAATGTCTAGTAATTTTTTAATAACAAAAACTATTAAAAAATTTACATAAAGGTACTACTCAACATGTGTATAGACATACATTTAATAAGAACAAAGAAATCACTGATAATCTTTTTATTTCCTCTGGGAAGAATGACTCACCTGTATGGTTTTCTGTGCAGAACTAAAGCTACAAACTATAATAAAGCACCAGCACCAGCTTGTGCCTTTCAACTTCCATTCTCTATCAGGAAATTTGGAAACTTCTGTGTTTCCTGCCTGGAAGACTAAAGAACCACAGTATGGTTCTGTGGTCTGGTGTAATCCTCTGTACAGAAGTAAACACTCAAATAGCACAGGATTACTTTGAAAGGTGACTCAAAAGGAGTTTTACAAGCTGTCCCATTTTTATTTTCTCTTGAGTATTGCCAGGTTAATGTGTGAAGGTCACAAAAATAATAGTGATGATTTAACTACACAGCTTGCTATTTGTGCATTAACAGACATCTTTCAGCTCCCAGATCACCAGTCCCATAATAAGAATTGTAATTATTACAAAATTTAATATTTTGAGTGAAGGATCATTCCTTTGACATGCCTTCAAAGTGCTTTGAAACTGCTGCCACTATGTAAGATGAGGAAAAACTAGTGACATGTTCTGTACCTTCCACTCAAGCCAGAAAAATATATCCTCTGGCATATTCCAAGGCATTACTGAAACTACAGAATCAATGACGTAAAAAGATTTCAAGGAAAACAAGGAGACATTGAGAGATTTCCCAAGCTCAATTCTGCCTTTTTTATGATAATACAGAAAAGGTCAATGTTCACAGCTTGACCCCCAAGAAAGCAATTTGAAAATGATGAACAAAAGCAATTACTGGAAAGCCCAAAAACACCCCATGAGAAACTCTTATTTTAAGACTGGGAAAGAAAGTGGTAGGTCTTGCATTTTCTCCTGGTTCAGAAACTGCTCTTAGAGAAGAAAATGTGTATGAGCTCAACACTGGAAAACAGATTTCAAAAGACTAGTTTAGGAAAGGACCAGACTCCATACTTGGCATGTGAAAAGTCTGGAAGAGAGGCAGCCTCAGGGAGCAAGAGACCACAAGCTGATGCCAGAAGGAAGGACTGCTGCCTGGGGAAGCCAAAGCAAGTACAGGGACAGAACACAGGAAACACCCAGGCCATTTCAGGTAGTTCTGAATTTGCTACTGAAAACAGCCCTGTGAAGAGAGGTTACTTTCTTTTGGAAGGCAGTTCACCCTATCTATAGCAATGGATTAGAAGACAAGTTCCTTTTCTGCTGCCTTCCGTATGAGAGAATGGATTTTTTTTCTTCTCAGAATATACAAGACTCCAGTGCCAGGAGGAGACTGAAGCAATGGTCAAAAACCAATGCAGACATTTG
Source organism: Antrostomus carolinensis (assembly GCF_000700745.2). Taxonomy (NCBI): domain Eukaryota; kingdom Metazoa; phylum Chordata; class Aves; order Caprimulgiformes; family Caprimulgidae; genus Antrostomus; species Antrostomus carolinensis. The sequence goes on from NW_010316359.1 coordinate 43,008, forward strand.
TGTTAAAGTTTAACATTTTTACCCCCCTCTCTACCTCAGTTACTACCCTTCTGCTGATGGAAACTGCCCCTCAGTAGAGATGACAGAAACACTCATCTGCTTTAAAGCAAGTTCACTCTCCTAGCTTAAAAAGACTTCTTCAATAGTTCAAGTTGTATACCTACAGAAGACTTTCACGACTCATCAGGCCAACTCTGCCTGTACATGCATTCTGTATGTGCAAACACAGAGCATAAAGCACTGCACAGGCGAACCCCACAGATGACTGATTCTCTCCGTGTACTGTAACCAACTGATGTCTATTCCTCAGAGACTGGCCATGAGCAAACGTCTACAGTCAGCCAGTTCTGTCTGGTAGCAGAGCTGTACGAAAGCCCTAGCTCCAACTCAACCCATGAGTCAACATCTGACTAAGTTAACACCTTCTCTGAAGCAGAAAGAAATGTCAGATTTTGTTCCTTGTTTCTTAAAGTGAAGCTTGACCTGCAGGAATGACACCAAATGTAAATAAAAATTAACAATTTGGTGGATTGTGGACATGTCCACATGGTAGTGTAATATAGACATAATTAGATAAGAATTAAGTAAGCCTATTTGGGTATCACAAGTGGCAGAGAGCTTGGAGTAGACTATCCTACCCTACAGGCTTTCTGCCACTGTGGCTGGATGGGTGGTACCTGGAAAAGGTTCTTTCCAGGGCTGGCCACATCCTTAGATTTTATAGCACGTACTCCAAAGCTGAAAAATACAGATGCAGCTCTTCCAAACCCTCTTGTTAAGCATCTCCCAGCACTGGTCTGCATCATAACGCACAAATACCTTGAAAAACGTCCCCAAACAGCCACATACAGAACAAGGCCTCAATCCCTGAAATGACTTATTGATGTTCAAATGTCCAACATAATGTCCAAACCAAACTGTCCGATTTCAGGAACAGATTTAATGCATTTCTGTTAAACAAACTTCTGGGAAAGGAAAAAAAGGAAATCCGTAACATTTTAACAAAACTAACGTAAGACATTAATAACATTATTTTATAGAACCAGCTAGAAAGTAGAAAGAAAAGCTACTTTGGAAAGATATCTGGGAGAGATACCTGCAATAAGTAAAGAGGTTTTAAATATTAAATTCATTAACATTTCAAACTGATAGGTGAAAGCAAGCAGGTTTAACCTGTATCTTCAATAAAAATAAAAATCCTAGAAAATTACATATAAAAAACTGTCAACAGAATACAAATTTGCTTATTAAACAAAAAAAATCTTGGAAAATTACTGGTAAAGAAACACACAATACACTATTCTGTCCTTTTGGTTAAGTGTGTGGTACTGGGTATACTGGTCAATAATGAAGGAAAAATGTTGTAGTCTAAGTTTGCTCACACCTTCCTAAGCCTTCAGATTACCTAGTACAAGATATTACCTCTCTTTACAAAATCCTGGATTTCTTATATCCTTCCACACTCATGGCTAAAGCGATGCGACCATCGCACATTCTTTAGTTACATGCTCACAAAATGTTTCTTTATCAAATTCTCTTATCTCATTCAGTGCACATAACGAACACATTACAGGGCAAAATTAAAAACCATGAAAGCAGTATTTCTTAACTTTACTTTACTTGAGATTTGCACTGAAATAATGTTAACTTAATCTAGCTTTGTACGTACATGAACACAGTGTGTGCGCCTCTCTCTGTGTGTGCACACACAGAGGCATACTCACATTTGAGGGGAGAAGGCTGCTTATAAATTTTATGAAATCCTGAAGTATTTCACTTTCCCGCAAAGAACAGAAAAGTAGGGGATGTGCCAACTTGCTATTCATCCACATTAATACTTGGTTTTCTTAGAATATACGGTCCCCTATCAAAGGACTTTAAGCAGGTTTCATATATTCAGAGAGTGGTAGAAGAAACTGTTAGTTAACCTCATCTGGCTTTCTGCACATCACAGGCCTTGCATGCAACACCTAGTGAAGACAATCTGGTAATGAATTTCAGAAAGGCATTTAACCTTGAGTGCAACTATTAAAGATTGCACATCTCTACTGTAAAGTCACTCCAGGTCTAAGCTTCACCGTGAAACACAGCATCTCATTTCCCATTCAAATTCTTCTAACTTTCAACTCATTTTTTTTTTCCTTTGGCTGCCACATAAAAAGGCCCTCCAGCACTGGACTTCCTGTCCTTAACACGGACACTTTATTAATCACACCTCTCAACCACCTCCTCATGAAACTAGATGGATTGAACTTCTTCAGTCTCTGTTTACAAGGCAGGTTTCCTAGATTTTATAACTTCTAGGTTTTCCTTGAGACTGGGATATTCTTTCTTTGATATCCTATTCTGCTTTGATGTCCCTTTAGTGCCATTTAAAGTAGGCCTTTGTAATTTTCGGAAGAAAAATGAGCACCTGGATCATGTGTGTTAAAAGCAAAAAATATTTAAAACATTAAAACATTTTAAAGTGTTTCACAGGATTTTTATTGCAGGACAGGAATCTCATCATGCTAACATGGAAGAAATCTGCTGAAGCTGGGCAT
>NW_010316359.1:45584-48675 GCF_000700745.2 Antrostomus carolinensis
ATATTTCAAAAAGAATCTAGTTACAAATTATAAAGAACATCGTATACAGACAAAATAACCCCTTCAGTTTCTAAAAATGCAATCAAAACTTCAAGAAAGCAAAACAAAAACCAAACACTCCATACCTGCCTGTGGTCTGATCGTTGTGAGAGATTCTAGGTAGTCCTTCATGTCTTTGTGTTTGAAGCCAACAGAGATTTCAAAAGGTGTTTTATGTAGTACATTCAGGTGATCAGGATTGGCACCCTTCTCCATGAGCTGCTGTGCCAAGCTCACCTTTCCACTAACAGCTGCCAGCATTAAAGGACTCCAGCCCATAGTCTTCACAGTGTAATTACAATCAGCTCCCCAGTCTAATAACAGATGTACCACTGCCTCATGTCCATGCTGAGCAGCTGCCATTAGTGGAGTGATATCAGGAAGGTCGTCTCTGCTGCTGTTAAGTACACTTGTGCTAAAATGGTCATAATTGTCTACAAAAGCTCCGGATTCCAGCAACAATTTCACCATGCTGACATGGCCACCTCTGGAGGCCATAGTGAGGACACTGGCTCCCAACTTATTCTGTGCATTGAGATCAGCACCATTCTCCAGCAAGATGTGAGCCACGCTTAGATGTCCGAATCTTGAGAGAAAGAGAGATAAAGAGAAGAATTAACACCTTGGATGGCAGAGGTTTCTCAAAGAAAACCAACATACACTGAACACAGAAATTTGTTAGAGTAAAAACTTCAAAGAAGAAGAAAGTAAAAAAGGAAAAAGACCATTTTATGAACAAGATAGCAAATCCTCTGTATTTGCATCATCCCTTGCTTTCCAGTTGTGAACCATCAATGAACACCCACAATGGAAGAAGGCTCAGAGAAGACAAGCACATGCCCATGAAGCTCAGGGAAGAACATAGCGAGTGGCCACAGCTGTTGTAAGGAGAGCTGAACTTCTCTCAACACAAAGGGGACCAGAGAGAGCCTTTGTTTTACAGAAACGGTTCTGTCAGTAGAGTGGGACAACTGGCTGTATGAACGGCCTCCCCTGAAACAATCAATAGAAAATATTCTCTTCCTGAGTCAGACAGACCAGCATGGGGGAGGTATCTATGCAGCTCAGCCAAACACAGAGCACCAAAACTGAGCAATCAGCAAAAATAATTTTGAAGGCAACAAAGGGCTTGAGCTGGCTTCTGGCCACATACTCCTTCCTGGAATGGACGCCCACCATCATGATGATGAGCATACAGGGACTGGTAAAGGGTGTGCTCTTTGTCTTGTGGTTCAACTGTGTGTTGCAGTTGCTATGTTAGGTTTGTATTATTATTTCAGGAGATTGCTGTATCACTAGGCTAAATCAAATCCTGTGTGACATCAAGTATCTCGCAATAAGGAAACTTGGTATTAAAGCATTAAAACCTTCCTGTGTGGAATATCTGAAAGAACTTGGTCAGAACATTTAACTCTGACACCAGTTTCACCAGTAACTCAGCTTTGATACCACTTGACTATCAGAGGCTCTGGTAGTTTGTCAGTAAACAAGAGACAACCATGCAAGCCATACACCCAACCAGCTGGCTAATCCTGAGAAAACTGAAAACTTTTATGGTTCCTCAGCTGAGGAATTCCATATTTAATAAACACAATACATTGACAAGATGTGTACTTTTTGCTCTTGTTGCACATTGCTATACTTCTGTGGAGTGTCTACCACAACCAAACTTTGATCCTGAAAGCAGCCCTTGCAGACTGCAGCAAAGCAAACGTCAGTTGAGGGAATCCCAAAGAATGCTACTAACCACTAACAGCAGACAGGAGACCAAAAATCCCTAGCTGCCTTTCAGAAAGGACATCGTTGCAGAAGGAAGCCTCTAGGGTCTGTCCAGTCCCTAGGTCTATCCTGGTAGCCTTCACTGTGTCACCTCAGTAGAACCTGCAACCACTGCAGGCATGATTAATTTTATGCATATATGCTATCTCCTGTCCAATTTCAACAGGACTAACCACAGCCAGAAAATTAAACACATACGTAGTTTGAATGCTACATTTGTACAAACACTATGCTTCCTTTTTGGTTATTCATTAAAAAGAAAAAAGAAACATGTTCTTCCACTTTATGCTTTCTCCACAGGTTTCAATGATATCTACTGTACTTTTCAAATGGCAGCAAGTCATTTCTTTAAAACAGTGAGAGGATTATACTGATTTGAGTTTATTGTTTTTAGAGAATGAGCGTATGGTTTTCATTAAGGGGAAAAAAAAAATCTAAGAATGTTTCTGCAACTTCTTTTTTTTTTTTTTTAACCTTCATAAAATAACAAAATTGTTGAACCTTGTCTTCCTTGTTCTTACTGGAAAACCAGCTGTGTGACTCATTCTTTGGGAACTTTCTATGGGCTTCAAATGAAAAAAAAAAAAAATGTTGATCTTGAAACACTCTTTTCTTCCACATATTTTAATATGTTATGAAGCATTAAAAAAAAAAAAAAATCTCCTCTCAATTAAGCATTCAATTATAGGAAAGCATTGCCCTCCAACCTTGCAAAACATGTCTGTAAACCCAGAGGGTACTTGTATACGTAAAGATAAGTACAACCGTGAGCATTAGCAACACGGGTACCTCCCACAGCCCAGCAGTGGCTTACACAAAGCGCAGCGTCATTGATGCAGAAAACAATCCAGTTTTCCCATTAAAAACCTCAGCAATGATTTTCCACATCCTCCAGTGAGCCACTTAGGAAAATAGGGAACAGCCAAGTGAAATGAATTATTTATGTTTGCTTCAGCATGTTTTATGTCAGAGGTGACTCTTTAACAGGCAGGTAAGACACACACATACCAAAAAAAAAAAAGGGGGGGGGGGCAGAAAATTAAATACGGGTGTGTATGTGCCTTACACAGCAGGAACGAGGGGAGCTGTTTTCACGTCCAGGTTACCTCTGACAATGATTCTGCACTGGCCTTACCCAAGACATAACGTGCACAGCTTCAACCTCCACATCCTCAGCATGGAAAAATGAAAACCTAAAGCCCCAACGCAATACTTACCCAAATTTAAACTCGACAACCCCTCCTCACCCACCCCCGGGAAGGTAACAGGTGAC
>NW_010316360.1:0-290 GCF_000700745.2 Antrostomus carolinensis
GGGGGGGGGGGGCCCTGAAGGTCCCCAAGTGTCCCCCCAGGGGAGCCCCACGAGGTGACAGGACCCTCAGGCCAGGGGGTGGGGACACAGAGGTGGCCAGGGAGACCCCCAGGACCCCCTGTGACCCCCCCCATTTTGATAGAGCTGAGCCCACACGAGGTGACAGCGGTGACAGGACCCTGGGGACAGGGGTGGGGACCCCCAGGACCCCCTGTGACCCCCCAATTTTGATAGAGCTGAACTACCACGAGGTGACAGGACCCTGGGGACAGGGGGGGGGACCCCCAGGA
>NW_010316360.1:697-1033 GCF_000700745.2 Antrostomus carolinensis
AGCTGACTCCCCATGGGGTGACAGGACCCTCAGGATAGGGGTGGGGACCCCTAGGACCTCCTGTGACACCCCCCAATTTTGACAGAGCTGACCCCCCACGAGGTGACAGCGGTGGTGACAGGACCCTCGGGCCAGGCGGTGCCAGCTCAGGTCCTGGAAGGTGACGGTGGCACCTACAGCATCCGCTTCGTCCCCGGTGACACCGGCGTCCACTCGGTCAGCGTCAAGGACCGGGGGCAGCACGTCCCCGGGAGCCCCTTCCAGTTCACCGTGGGACCCCTGGGCGAGGGGGGGGCCCACAAAGTCCGGGCGGGGGGACCCGGACTGGAACGGGCT
>NW_010316361.1:0-718 GCF_000700745.2 Antrostomus carolinensis
TAACCCTAAACCCTAACCCTAAACCCTAACCGTAAACCCTAACGCTCAACCCTAAACCCTAAACCCTGACCCTAAACCCTGACCCTAAACCCTGACCCTGACCCCTAATCCTAACCACTGACTGTAACCCTAATGACTAACCCTAACCCTAACCCTAATCCTTATCCTAACCCTTAACCCTTGTTAACCCTTAGCCCTAACCTTAATGACTAACTGTAACTGTTATGACTAACCCTAATGAGTAACCCTAATGTGTGTTAATTATGTTGTTGAGGTTCATAAATTATGTTAATTTAGTGTGTAAATGCTGTTAATTAGGTTTGTAAATTATGTTAATTGTGTGCATAAGTTATGTTAAGTAGGTGCATAAATTATGTTAATTAGGTGCATAAGTTTTTTTACTTGTGTGCATAAGTAATGGTAATTTGATGCATAAAATAAGTTCTTTATGTGCATGAGTTATGTTAATGGGATGGATTAGATATGTTAATTTTGTTTATAAATTGTGTTCATTAGGTTTATGGATTTTGTTGGTTATGTGCATAAATTATGTTAAGTAGATGCATAAGTTTTGTTAATTGTGTGTGGAGAATGTGCTAATTAGGTGTATAGATTCTGGTAATTAGCTGCATAAATTATGTTAATTAGGTGTGGGAAACTGTTTTATTGATTTATAAATTATGTTACTTATATGCATTACATGTGGTAATTAGATGTG
>NW_010316362.1:0-15253 GCF_000700745.2 Antrostomus carolinensis
GATGCGCTGCCCCCCCAGAGCCCCGGGAAGCCGGCGCTGCTGCCCAGGAGGACGGGGCTCTGCCGCCTCCCCCGGCTGCGGGGGAAGCCACGGCCCGGCGGCGCTGCCCGCTCGGGGGGACCCACGGGACCCCGGCTCACACGGGCGCTGGAGCGATAGCGCCCGGGCCGGTGTAAACGCAGACAGCGGAGCAAGCGTGGAACGCAGGACTGGGGGGGGACCGACGGAAGGAGACGCCTGTGCCTCCGTCTAAAAAATCCACATGTCCTAGAGGTGCAGCACTTTTCATCTATGTAGTAGCTTAAGAAAAAAACCCATAATAGTATCTGTTACCCTTATAAGGAAAACCAGCAACGATGTTGGCTTTACCTTAGCGACTGCTGCAGAATGAATAACGCACTTTCAGCAGACACCGACACACCGAGCGCTTCTGTACGTGCTCCTCAATCTCCAGCCAGCCCCACAACAAATGCACCTCCTGCCCTTATCAAGGAAAGGAAAATAAACCCTGCAGGTTTTACTTATGCATTTGGGGTTTTGTCCTGATTAGGACTGATTCGGGCTGATTTAGAAATCCTGAAGAGCAAATCACTACCAGCCCTTGAAAGGTAGAAAGTTTTAATACCAAAATAATTCAGGGTGAGGGGAGGACAGTTAATAGTCAAAATTCAAGACCAGATTATATACCAGTAGCTCTATACCAGGACTATCCCATTTCAAGAGACACAGAAAATACAAAACCAAAAAAAGCAAACCTATTAGACAAAGTAAATCATAGTTATGTACCGTGCTGCTCCTCACTTACAAATATTTTGGCAGAAATGCTGGATTTCCTAATTTGCAGGTATTTTCATTTTTCAGGTACTGATGGTGAATGGTTCTGTATTATTGAATTGATGTTGCAAAAGCTCAGCTGCCCAATTTTATAGCTGACCATCCCCCCCCACAGCAGCTGCCAAACCCCCCTGCCCAAAGATAAATGCATGGTGTATTGTGTACTGCTAATAGGGTATTACGAAAAAAGAAATACCATGTAAGAGTTCCTGCTACCAAAGTAATGGTGACACAAAAATGCGATAATGCTATTTGAAATACATAGAATCATTTTATAGTAGTTTTTATATTATGTATATAAATATGCATTACCCTTCTAAACATACACAAAAGTATTTAAACTAGTACAGGAAATGTATTTGTGTGTGCTCACCAGAATAACAGCATTCTAATAATTTTGGCTGATTTTTTTTCGTCAAGAAAAGTGGTGAATTCCACAACTTACAAAACAGTCATTTTGACCATTCCAATGTCACTGTTTAACAGTTCAACATGAAAGCTTTCAGACAGACACTTAAAATACAGGTAAAATGCAGATATGCAGTGAAATACTATGAGATATTGGCACAAGAAATAGGTAATAGGACTCAGAGTATGGCTCTTCATTGTGTCTGAAAAAGGCCTAAGACAGTAGCAATCCAAACCTTTATGCACTATTTCATAACTTATACAAAATGAATCAAGGGAATTAACTTTAATTCTCCATGCAGAATATCACTGATTTGCAGTTTGCACCACAGAAGTAGAAATTAGGGATTTCAATACATGCAAAATGTTGATTTTTCCTGCCACAATCCAGATGGATAAATAGGAATTTGATTTTTCAAAGTTTTTCTTGTTTGTCTGCCACATAAGCAGACAAATACAAGATTTTTTTTTTATGCCTCTTGTTTTTGAAGAGACAATATAGCATTGTGTAAAGGATTTTGTATTTCTTTTGCAGTGGCAAATTAAAATTTGCTCAAAAAAAACCTCAAACAGACCATGATAAAGGTGGTGTAACTGTCCCTGCTATTAAGAAATCCAGGGTATGCAGCACATCGATATACAGTTCTCTTCCTTCACTCTCATCTGTGTGTACAGCAAAATCTAAACATTTATTTAGTGAATATAGAAGGTAAATATATTTAAACGAAACCACTGCAAAAAATGTTGTCAGATATTTACTAATTATGTTTATAATGTGAAGACAAAATTTACCAGTAAACAAGAGTAAGTTATGAAAGGAATTCTGGGTTACTATTTACTCTAACGTTCTTTCGGTTTCAACATTTTCTGTTTCAACTGCTTTAATTTTCTGGTTGAACTACCAGAAAAATATCTAATCTGTGTCACAGGTTAATGGGATGATTTTCTCATATCTTCTAGGACATTTTATGATGTATTATTTGGTATCTTGCATGGTTGCAGAAATGTGGATTACACTATATGAAGTAATGTTACATGATATGTGGGCTGTCCTTTAATTAATCTAGTGAAATATGTAGCACATCATCAGCTTCTGGTGTGTCATTGTAAAGAATACATTTATATATTAGAAGTACTTAAATTGTTGACAACTTTAAAACAGGGCCCACCTGGGTTCTCAAACCGCTAGAAAAATACACTGTCACAAGCAAAAGACTTAAAACAACTTCTCTCCGCTGCTGAACAGAGCCACTAATTAAGGGTCATCCAAACACTTTCCCACAGCCACTTGAGCCTTTGCAAACATTTGGACTGAAGAACATCTAGACAAACAGATTCCTAAATGGCCTCCAAAACACTTGCCATCCACTCAGGGGAAAAAAAAAAAACAAAACACCACAAAGAAACAATTCTGATGATCCAGCTGATCGCCATGTCCCATGACAAACAAAGCTGAACTCTTAGATTAACCAAGATCCAGAAGCTCAGTGATGTTTTAGCTCCTTGATCAAACCCTGGAATCAAACCCAGAAATAAAAGACACCAAGATCAAGGCATAGGACATCCTTGCTCCATGCATGGAGCAATTTGCTGTAACACATAAGCAACTATTTCTCCACACTGTTGATTCTTCCAGATGATTTTGAGGATCTTAGAGCTGTATCTTGGAGGATGTAGATGGCATGGATTGTGGTGGCAGGGCCCAAAATCAGGGGAGACTAATTATAGGTAGATTAGTTATATCAGGCAATGATAGAGAAGACAGACCGCCTTTTACAGTTAGGTATCAGCTTGGAACCAATGATCCTCAGTGTTTACATAACTACACACACATACACTCTTTAAAATCAAGACGTGCTTCTAGCTAGCCATGCCTTCCTGCACCTCCCTATGCTTATCAACATCATGTACATAAATCAGTTTATACAGTGGCTAAGTTATGAAAGTTTGACTGATTGTCAGAGAAATACCTGTTTGTCCTGCTATTTGTTTTTCATCAAAACATTGAGCTGAAATTTTCAGTGCTGATGATCTTTGAGTTCAGGAGCAGTGATGCAAAGTACTGGTCTCCCTCCTTCCTGGCTTTTACCAAGCTGGCCCTTTTCATCTTACACAAACATTCTTCCTTATCAGAATTTTCATATTTTAGACAATTAAATTGTTCTGAACTGCTGCAAACAAACAAAAAAATATCTTATCTCATGGAAGTACTGTGATAGAGTTGGGAGTTAATTTCAATTAGTTTTTTTATTTCAACTTATGTGAACTTTTGCAATAATTTCATTTTTTTATCTGTAAATTTACTCCAACCCAAGTGAGCAAAAGTAAGTATGTCCATCCTACATATTTCTTTATTATGAAAGCCTTGATTATGCCAATGAAAACAAATAGTGTGGGAAAGTTTTGGTGTGTGTATTTTTTTAAGTATATTACAAGCACAAACAGTAATTACATCCAGACAACCAATTAACTGATTTAAATCTAAAAATAAAATTAGGTAACTCAAAATAAAACAAACTATCACCCATTTTTCTTAACGTTGTTTGGTCAGACAAGCTGTGATTACTAGCTATTAAGTCCATTAATTATAGCTTTTGGGAGACAAATTTCACTTTAAGATGTTTACTTCATTTTTACAAATGGTTTTATTTGAAGTTTTCATCTGTCAGCTGAGTTTATAACGATGCAAGAGGAAATCCAATCCTACATTAGCATATAATTCCATAATCTATGATACTGTGCAAAGTGTTGGGATAATATTTCTGTAATATTATAAGAATTAAAAGAAGGTCTCTCTTGGCTCAGGCATCAGGGCCTTTGGGCTTCTGGGGAAATTTCAGCATTTTCTCTCAGTTGTATCCTAGATGACCATAAATCTATCACATTTTATACAGATTCATCACACATCTCTCCTATTTATGCCTGTATGGAATAGCCTTAGTGCAAAATTTAAGTTGTTTTTAAAAAAACAATCCCTTTAATTTACAAGAATGAGGCAAATTTTGACATTGCCACACCAAAAACTGTAGAAGTCAAACAACAATTGGATTTGCCCTTACTCAGATCTGAATGAAACAGATGTTTCTACTCCTCTAAAACACCTAGATTCTTCAGTATCAGTGACAAAGAAAGCACAAGGAAACTCAAGAGATGCCCTAATTCAGACACTCCCTTCTCAGTACTATTTTTAGGAAAGTTCTGTACTGTATTCATAGCTATTTTATTTTCTCAAACAAGGTCTCATTTTAAATCCTAATAGGAGTGAAGCTATATATACTACATCTTCATTTACTACAGACATATAAGGTTACATTAAGAGTTATTCATGGGAGTCCTAAATAAAAGATAACTAAAGCATAAGAAAATCAATTCCTTCTATTCTGTCCACCAGGAAGGGGAAGCACAATCTATCTTTTGTAAGACTAGTGTGAAATAGAAACACAACTAAAATACAGTGGAATGGAAAAAAAATATAATACATACATTGACATGTTTAATTGTATGTGTACAGCTAGAAAACCTAAAGTTTAACAATAGCAATTGTTTCTTTGATTTAAATATAAAAAAAATAATCCAGCCTTAGCGCAAGAAAAGGAAATATATATACTACTACTTTCTGTCAGCTATAACCCTGTCAAATTCAATGGGAACTTTGCCAGAGTAACAGTTGCAAGCCGTGTTTCCTCAATCTTAGGTTTGTCCCAGATGACCTCTTAAATCCTACCTGCAAACTCAGAAACAAAGTGAAACAAATTTCATGGCTTAGCATGAAATGCAGATTGCTGGGTGAACTTTCAGACTACGATACTGAGCAAAACAGATACCACTTTTTATTAGAATTAGTACATTCCAAGTGGGTGGAAAGCAGTAACTAGGAGCCTCTTCTTGTAGTTCTCATTTATGCAGAACTCCCTACTGACTCGAACAAAGAGAGCTGAATCAGGCCCTACATTCCTTCAGACACTGTGTCAGCAAGGGATTGGGTGTCTCTGCCTCTGTTTTCCATCCCAGTGTTCCTCTAGCTATGAGATGTCTTGGTTGATAGGGAGTTGCCCCATGATGCAGTTGAAATAATAAAATAGGTAATAAGAGACCAGGGATTAGGCTCTGAACCCACCACATTCCATTTGCAAGGCCCTTCCTTTGAGAAATAACGCTATGAAAGCACTGCATACAGCTCTCACAGAATCAATCATGAATTTAGGTTGGAAGGGACTTGTAGAGGTCAAGTCCCCTGCTCAGGCCCTATCCATCCAAGTTCTGAATATCTCCAAGGATGGACACTCACATTTCTGGAGTAACCTACTCCATTGCTTTACAACCCTCATTGTAATTAATTTTTCTTAATACTTAGTGGGAATTTCCCTTGTTAGAATATGTCTGTTGCCTCATCCTACCACTGCTCACCACCCAGAAGAGTCAGGCTCTATCATCTCCTCTATACCCTGAAGAAAGCAGTAAGATCCTCCTTAACGTTTGCTTCTTAAGTTTGAATGAACCCACTCCTCAGAGAGCGTTGCTTGAGCCCCTAACCATCCTGGTGGCCCTCTGACAGGCTCGCTCAGGTGTCAGGGTTTTTTGGTTTAGTTGAGGGGGGGGATGTTGTTTTGGTTGTTTGTTTTGGGGGGAGCTTGTTTGTTTTGGGTTTGTTTGGGGTTTTTTGGTACCAGGGTGCCCAGAGCTGGATACAGTACTGCAGATGCAGTTTCTTAAGTACCTAAGGAAGGGAAGAATTACTTCCCTCCACCACCTGGTTACACTCCTGCTAATACAGTCCCATTGGCTGCCTTCATGGCAAGGGCACACAGCTGACTCACGTACGACAGCCGTGAGTCTCCAGCCAGTGAATAGTTCAGCACAGCTCTGATCTGCTCTTTTCTGTATTCAGCAACTTTCCAAAGGCTGGCTTAATTTCCTCAGGTTTTCTAGATACCAGTAAATTAAGTGAAACAGTCTCATCTAGAGTCTGTGATTTCTTAGTGGGTACAAAATCATTTGGGGACTTCCCCACTCCCCCACATCTGTTGATAAATCACTGAAAATCACTGGGGGGTTGTTGTATTAGGTTCGTAAGTTTCAGCAGCCAGTCTTCATTGCCTCAAAATGCCCATCAGACGCAAGGTCTGTTATACACCACACTGGGCAGAATCTAATCCATTTAATAATGCATCCATCTTTAATATATTGCACCTTGCACTTCCAGTATTTTTACTTGGGTCAGCCCACAGAATAGGAAACTTCCAACTAACTTCAAGATTTTTTTGGTTTATTATTAGCCCCTTCTCATTTCTGTATTGGCTTAACTCACAGCAAGCTGACTGTGTCCTAAAACAAATAGCTATAAAGCATATAAATAATGCAAATAATCAGGTTACCTTTCTCTATAAGGAAACAGGAAGTAATAATTGCAGCTAATTAAAAAATATATTCATTTTACAAGAAAACAAATGAAATTAAGGAAGCTATTTGAGTAGGAAATTGCAATAGATTCCAAATACTGTGGCTCAAAGTGGGAATGAAAAGGAACGGGAAGAAAGCTCTGTATGGATTTTTTTGTTTGTTAGTGGTGTTTGGGTGTTTTGCTGTTTGTTTGGTTTTTTTAAAAAAAACCTGTTTTTTTCTTCCCTACAAGGAGAATTAAGATATAGGGATAATTTAAAATTTTTTACTTAGAACACTTGAAATGTGAGTAACTTTCACTACTGCTTCTAGTAAAAATTATTCAGATTACAATTTAAATGGGGAAAACAATTCTAACATTTAAAAAAAAAATCTTAAAAAAAACCCTGCCTCTAAAACATCTCTGGTGGCTTGCAAATTATCAACACCAGATCCACCCAAAATTGCTATTACTGTGATGAATGGGGTGGAGTTCAGAAGAGATTGATCTGCTGTATTTCTTTTTTAAAGGGACAGATCTTGACACTTTACAAATTTTAAATAAAAAGGTTGAAAAGTATTTTTAGCGTTGTAAACCTTTTTCAATACCAAAAAAACCCCCAAAACCCACGTAACTTCAGACAAGTAAGAACAGAGGTTGAACAGGCACACAGTCATCAGAGGAAAAGTCATCTGACACCCGTAAAGGAGAGCCAAGGGAAAATCCTCATGGGCAGGAGGTGCTTGGGAAAAAGGACATCTATAGCTATCTATCTGGAGATATATGGATACATAGTCAGGCTGACTTTTCCCACTCCTGTTCATCAGTAAAAGGAAGGAAGTCTAATTTTATGGATGAAACAGTGGGTGATGTAAACAAGGAGATTCATGCTGCCTTTTCAAGATAAGGAAGTTTTTCAGAGGCTCCAGTCTGGACGCATTTTATGATAAACTATTGGGAAAACAGAGTTTCCCTGCACTGCAATGATCTAGAGAAACTTCCTTTGCCACTACAAGCCTAGTCCAAAGCCAGAGATAAGTGGAGGGGAAAAAAAATATTTCAGTGGACTTCAGAGCATGCCCTGACTTCAGTGTGGTGAACGCTATTCCATCAGATAAGCTAAGCTAGAGCAGCGAAGTTTCTGAAAACAGCATGTTACATGGATTCTGATGCATTATGGAGAACTGGAAACAATTCCTGCCATACAACTAGCTACAAAGCCTTTCCTCCTTTTTCAAAATATGCAATTCTTCTGCATTATGTGGTCCAGATGCAAGGCTCTTTTTACCTACCTTTTTGTCACAAACAGCAAAACAGCAACAAGTCTGTACAATCTTGCTGACTAAATATTCAGAGTCCTGCACAGAGAAAATATAAAGAGAAATCTTGGCAGTGTTTTCCAAAACATGAAACTGCTGCTTTTTGAATTTACTCCAACTTGTAAAAAATGTCTTTAGAATTCACATATGTATCATGCTCTAATACACATGTTGAACAGGGACAAATTCAGAGCTACATGTGTTATAAAAACAACTGCACCATTACATCAGTTCAGTGGATCATTGATATGCATGTGCTGACAATGGTCATTCCCCATGGAATCCTGGAAAAAGTTGCTTTTTCTAGGGCATCTCAGCATTTGAGATCTTACTAGTCTTTCCTGTTGGGTTTTTTTTGGTTTGGTTTCCACCTCTCCCCCTCCCCCTCCAGTGGTATCATAAACTGCATTTTAAGGGTAAGTTGACTTAAGCAACTCCAGTAGCTCTTTACCCTGCTTTTACAGGTTTGTTTCAAAAGCTGTCCTTCCTCTTCCTGTGGTCCAAAACTGTGTAATACCACTTGCAAGAGAAAAAAAAAAAAAAAAAAAGAAAAGAAAAAAAGGGAAAAAAACAACAAATATTATGAAAAAAATATTCTCATTTATGCCACTGGCTACACCCCATAACGTGAGAAAGGTTAGCCCTGTGCTTAATCAAATCCCAGGCTGGAGGAGATTAGAACCAATTCTGTGTTCTCTTAACTGATATTGAAGGAGCAGAGTAGAAAGAGATTCTGAGGAACATCTTCCACTCATGAAGAATGCAGGTACGATTTAGCCCAGGAAGATGCTGGGAAATACAACAGTGTGTTAATCTGCAAATCCCAGCTATAAACCTATGAGTCTGCATGTTCAACCCTACTCTGGAGCTATCAGCAGACAGCCTTGTTTCAAGAAAATGCTGTCTGACAGCTGCCAGGTGTAGACGTTGCTGTTCTTCAGACGATCAGCAAAATATGTTCCACAGTTGCCAGCACTTCTGCAAGAAAGCATTCAGCACATACTGTGGTGATTTAATTTATAAGGTTGTTCATATTCCAGAAGCTCTCAGAAACCCCAAGTGAGACTGGGGCCTTACTGCACTCTACTAACAGCACAGAAAGAAAACTCCAGACAATGAGCCATTGCTGTTCAACACCAGGTCTAGGCAAACTGTAGCAGTGGAAAGACACTCTGACAGCAAAGCAGAGACATATGCACCAAGCAGTCCATGTCCAGGGTGACACCAGCACTTCATTTACCATTAACTAAATCTTACAGCTTTTGGATAAGAACACTTGCATAGTCATTTTTTAAGACCCATTTTCCTTGTCAACAGTCTAATTCTTCTGAAACTGAAAAAGAGATGAGAATAATTAGAAGGGGGTGGGGGTCCTGTTATTAGGTATTTTAGCAAATATTTCTTATCAGTCATGCCCTTGCTTCAGGTAGTAACAATATTGAGCTTCCCAATAGAAAAAAAGAGCTGACATCTAGCAATGTTTTGAAGTACCACATCATGAGGAGGGACTTTTTATTAGGGCAGTTAGTGGTAGAACAAGGGGAAATGGTTTTAAGCTAAAAGAGGGGAGGTTTAGATTAGATATTAGGAAGAAGTTCTTCACTGTGAGGGTGGTCAGACACTAGAACCGGTTGCCCAGAGAAGCTGTGGATGCCCCCTCCCTGGATGTGTTGAAGGCCAGGTTGGATGAGGTTTTGAGCAACCTGGTCTAGTGGAAGGTGTCCCTGCTCGTGGCAGGGGGGGTTGGAACTAGATGATCTTTAAGGTCCCTCCCAACCCAGACCATTCGATGATTCTATGATTTTAAGTACGGTAATCCTCAGGAACTGCTTGACATGATCATAGATCTCTTCCTTCTCTTTCACAGTTGCTACTGTGAGCTGAAGTAATGGCAGCTTTTTTCCCATGATTGTCTCCTCCCATCTTCCTTGCTCTCCTTACCTAAATTTAAGAAGAGCTTAATGCATACTGCAAGCATAGGAAGTATGTTGACCTAAAAGGCAGAAGGTGTAGGAATAAGGCATAAGCTGGTGGGGGCTGGACAACAGCTTATGGTCTAACCAGCCTCAACCATTCTGTGATTCTGGTAAGAACTCACTAAATCCAAGTAGGCCCAACAAAGTAAGAGGAACCTGGCTTACCTCTATATGTACCCAACAGGTGTGTTCTTAGCTGAGATGAAACCTTACTGAACTATTACAGAGATCTGTGAACATGACTGAGCACTGGAACAGGTTGTGCCACAGAGCCTGTGGAGTCTCCATCCTTGGAGATATTCAAAACCCTGGGCAATGGGCTCTAGGTGGCCCTGCCTGAGCAGGGGAGGTTGGACCAGATGACTTCCAGAGCTCCTTGCCAACATCAGCCACTCTGTGATTCTGTGCTCCGACAAGCAGGGTTACAGGGATCATGAGCTTCACTTTGGGAGCTGTTCAATCACTTCCTCTCTGATACACTGGGGTACAGTATTTCAATAGATTTTCTCTGGTTTGGAGACCTAGAATCATTGAGTCTGAATCCATACTGTCAAGTTCCCTATTCTCCTAAGCACAAGAACCTGGAAGTCCTACTTTGACTCATGTGTTAAGCTGCAGAGCTATTAAATAACCACATTTGCTTCTTGGAGGAAGGTACTGGAGTATATGCATGCCTGAAATTGCAAGGTGATGGAACTACTACACAGAGTTGATGCAGCGCACTAGCACACTGAACCTGCAGAGAATAACAGCAATACCACCAAAGGAGGCAGGGAAACTTGTTTCAGCTATCAAGCCCCAGGGCCCCCGTTGCAGTGCTGGAACAGCAGAGCTGGGATGGGCCCTCTTGCAGAATTGCCTGGTGTCAGGCAGGATGCTCCAAAGCAGCAGCAGATCTTTCTCTACCCACACCCATGCACTCCCAAAGGTGAGTGCCAGCTCATTTGAGTAAAGAAACTTCCGCACCAGCTGCCTGCTTGTCTGCTTCTCACAGCTGTACAGACACTGTTATTTCAACATTACATCTTACCTGCTTCCTACACATGTACATGTGAATGATTTTGATTTAGTTTGACTGTTGACACTGCTGTTCAAGAGAAGAGTTAAGAACCAGTTAAACTCCCAGGCTGATGAATTGGTCACAACTTCCCACAGGGACTGCTCAGACATCCGCAATGATAAATAGAGTCAAAGCCTCTACTGGCTCAGCTCATGTTTATTAGAACTATCTGCTAATGACCTAAAGGGAACAGTCTTGAGAAATGTAGGAAACAGTTTCCCCAGCTATTGGTTATTATAACATGCATCGCTGACACAGGCAAATAATCTCTTGTAAGAACACTGCAGGAAGACAGGAGTTACGTTTTATGAAGGATTTTACTTTTCACATTTGGTTTCCTTCCAGCTTGGAAGGAAACTGAGATACTTAAGTTTTCCACAAAAGAAAAATTATGCAGAAAAAAGGCCAGTTTTGGATGTCCTAAACTGTTTCTTTTCAATTTTGACTTTTTAGAGTTGCAAAATTTTACAAACAAGGACTCATTTTAAAACAAAAGGTTCCACTCAAATAGTGTTAAAATGTTTTGATTCTTGGACTGTTTCCATTTTTTTTTCCATAACTAAATAAGAAGACAAAGGAAATTCTGTGCAGTATTTTAAGAGAACTGTATTTTCAAATGGAAAATTGTCACCATTTTCTTTATTGACTCTATACCCCTCTTATTCTCCTTTCTTGTCTTCCAAATATTAGTCCAAAGTATTCAAAAGAAAATGGAAAAGTTACAAGTGGGTAGTTTGAAAAGAGCAGCTAGCTTCTGAAAAATGATTTTTCTGTCTGCATTTTTCTTAATATACTCTCTCTGAGCAGAAAGTGAAGAAAGGAGACAAACACCTTGGAGTACCCTACCTTCTCCAAGGACACTGTATTAGCAAGTTATTTCAAAACCTTTAAAACACAGACTCCAAGAAGCAAAGAAAAATTTAGCCAAGAACTTACCCATTAACTCCTGCTAAATTAAGCCATGCTGCACACCTGTATAGTGTTGATTACAACATCAGTAACTTGAGCAAAGAACCATGGGATTACTGGAAAAGTAGAAGTTTCCATTCTGATCCTGCATGTTCTCATCTGTTTTCCAACTAGTAGAAGCCACATCCTACACAAAATGGCCAACTGGCAAGCTTAAAGGAGGAACCCAGTCATTCAACAGTCTCCATATGTCCCACAACTTGCACAGGCCCGAACAGTGTTAGACATGCATCAGAACTGGCATGGCCCACAGAACAAACACAGCAGCACCACAGATGGGACTGGGTTCTGCTGATGTTTCTACAGCCTTGGCTGCAGTTTGAGTCACCCTGACATTGACACTAACACCCCTTGCGAACAGGTGGGCACAGAAAATGAGCGTTTAGTACATAGCTTTAAGATTTTTCTGAACAGAATGATTTTAAAGCTGTGGGTGCAGTTTAGCCTTTAATTAAAGTGAAGATATAAGGAACAGTTTCATTTAGAGAGTTACATTGGCAAGAACCCCAGTCACTGAACTGGTTTCTCTATAGAAGGAGAAGATGAGCAGAAGGAAGGAGAAGTTACCAGTAGGCTTTTGGTTTTTACAGAATATTAACACTATCCTTAAATCTATTGTGATGAAGTGTTACATAAAAGTACGTATGGTACAAGACCACTAGAGGGGAGTAAAGTAACTTAAAAGTGAATGTTTCCTCTGCTTGGTTTTGCTCTACAAATTGCATTTGCACATGTTAATTAACAGCTCTAGTAAAACCAGAGTATTAAAGAATTGCATTTGCTTAACATTCTAAGCAAAGTTGATTAGATAATTACAGTATTTCTGTACCATTGTCCCCTCTCACTAGGCTGCAGGCTGACAGGGAACATTCGTCATCTGGATGAAGCCAGAACACCAGGGATGGCATTCAGCCAGAACATTTGGCAATAGACATGAATTTCTTTACTTGTATTCAGATTTACAAAGAAGCAACGCTACATGATGGAAACAGACTCATTTTATCAAGTGTGAAAAAGGCACCGGGTTTGAAAGCTTGCTTGGTAGGTAAGCATGTACAAGGGGCAGGAAAACAAGAATGGTTCTCACATAGATCACTGCCCAAATCTACACAACAGTGAAATATTTACCCAAGCAACAAGAACAGAGAGAGAAGCATGATTGATTTGTAAGTGTGAAGTACTCTGCATCAGAATGCTGGGTGAAATCTCACTACAGCTGCAAGTAATGTGCTCCTGTATCACTGCCAGGTTACCATCGTCTCCATTGTAACCCATCCACACTGTGGGAGACGAGACTGTGCAGTGAATCTGCAAAAAAAAGCAAACGTTTAAAATAAATTTCAATGGGAAATCTTAGCAACTCCCACAGAACAAAGGGAAACATGAGAACAGAGTTCCAACAGCAGAAGAATGGCTTTGACAGCAAGTTTTAAGGATGAATGACTGAAATATATATATGTGACTGTATCTCAATACTTCTGGGAAGTATACCCAGCTTGAGATTTTTATGGGAAAAGGGGCAGTATACAGCAGTAAGTAGATCTCCAAACTTCAGCGGAAAGTACCAACTACAAAGTAAAATAAGAGGTATGGGGGCAAGAAGATATGAAATTCCAAATATGTTAAGGAAATCCTGGGAATGCAAGCAAGCCAGAGCTCTCCTTAGTTGCATATCCACAGGTTACACTTACAAAAGTTGGATTTAATCATAGCTGTCTTGAAAGGCTTTCACAAGCACAGATAGGGTGTTTTACAGAGATTGTAGCAATTCTGTAGAAGAACAGACAACAAGCTAAACCAGTCTGAAAACCATCAAGCTTGGTAGGACCAAGACTGTTTGGTTTAATTTTTTTCCATTTACCATTTGCTGTCCTTTGGACTCTTTTCACATTTGCATGCAACAACAGACCTATACATCTTAAAAGCTGACTTATGCAACAAAGATTGAAAGCAGTGGTGTGACTTAAGTGAAAGAAAACTGAGGAGGAAAATAATTTTTAAGCAGGACATAAAATACCTATTCCACGTCCTTGGTATGTTGGAGAAGCAGTAATGAGCTTAAACTGCAGATAAAGAGTTCAGGTAAGACACAAAGAATGGGGAGGCAACCTTCCAGCAGTAAGAATGATACTGGAAAGGATTTCTCTGGGCAGTTGTAGTCTCCATTATTGGAGATCTTTCAGAACACATTAGACAAACATCCGTTAGGACCAACATCAGCATAGCTGATTCTGCCTTGCAACAGGAAAAAGGACTGTATGACCTTTTTAGAAAGGTAAAAGGTGGAGAAGATCTGTGATATTATGTAAATTATAATTCATTATTATAAGATAATATCATTAATTGGCTAACACAAGAAAAAATGGTGTCTGTCACTCTGGAGAATAAACTCATAAAGATTAATCTATTTCTCACCAGCAACGGCTGAACAAGAGGATGGGGACCTCACACACACCTCTTAAAACAACATGAAGCTCAAAGAAGAAAAAAAAAGTCCACGCACAGCCAAAGGGAGAGTCCAAGATTAAAAATTAGGAGGGGAGGGGGAAAAGGCTAAGTACAACGCCAGAGAAAAGAAAACTGACCAATATAAAGACAAAGGGAATTTTTTTTCTTTTTTTAAAGTACAAAGGGATAAACCAGACTAGAAGAGAGGACAAATCAAAGAAACATAAAAGAACAGTAAAGCCATCAAGTAGAAAGAAAAGGTAATTTAGTGAGTAAAATACTAGCCTAGGATTTGAAAAGACCTATTTTTAATTCCCTCTTCAGGCTTCCTAAATTTCTGAACAAACTACTTAACCTCTCATGGCCTCAGTTTCTGCTTATGTAACTATTCTTGCGCACAGCAACTTGCTGCAATAGCAGACAAGTATTCAGATGTGCATATATGTCTACCAAAAACAAAGAATGGGGGAATTTAAATCTAGTTTATGCAAGACCTATTCTTAATTTTTTTCATTAATAGCCACAGATATTGCTCATTCCAGCTGAAAGAGGCCACTGAAGAGACAAGCTAAAATACTAGAATCTGAGACCAACAATTAATGTATTAAGTACTTGAAATATTAATTACTTAAAAGATGCACAAGTTAAACAAATCCTGTGCATTCCTGTTCTGTACATCACATAAGCATCTTATGCACAATTAACTGTATAAAACATGTTTAAGATGCACATAAAATATGTTTTCATTACCATTTAAACATAGTATGAAAAAGTAATTAAGGAAATAACTTCTACCATATCAATATTTAGTATGAAATAGAGTGACGCATTTTTACAAAAAGGTTGTTCTAAGCAGGAA
>NW_010316362.1:15288-19560 GCF_000700745.2 Antrostomus carolinensis
ATATAAAGAACAAAAATACAGCAGGGAAAAGAGTACCACTGCATTCTGCTACTTTGGGGATGGAGTTTGGTTAAGCAAAGTTAAAGCTAAATAGTGCCAAACTGCAACATCACTAGAATAAAATTAGATCTGGCTCCCATAGCAGAAGTGCAGTATTAAAACAAGGAACCATCTGGATCAAAAAGGCATAGTAGCAGGTAACAAATTCTTAAATAAAGCAGGCAAGTTCTTTCAGCAGTATAACCTAGTGGATAAAAATACATGGCAAACTTATTTTAAGAGATTCACTTAGTGGCTCTGTCACAATCTTGGCTCAACTGTACAAGTCCCACCACATGTATTGCAACACTACATCCCCCTTTCCGACTGGTGTCGGCTGTCCAATTTCAGGAGCTGCCACCCCCTATGGTAGCCTGTTACTGCTCCATTCTTTCCCACTGACGTTAGAAGGAGGGCTGAGGAATGCTTTTGACTAGGAGTTGTTCATTCTTAGGCTAAATATCTCCTTGTTCCTCAAACTTTACTCACCAGGGAACGACTGCTGCTGTTTGGGTATGGATCTTTCCTCCAGGTCTCTGCAGTTGATTCTCATTAAGGAAAACTTAAAATCCCCTCAGCAGCTCTGGAGCTCTCTGGAGTTGTCAGTGCAACGGACACAAACATTAGGTGAACATGGATTTAACTGAATCTCTACCTACGTCCACATTCTCACAGGCATTGCAATTTTAGTCACTGAAGTTGCCCAGTGCATTGATGTGATAAGATGCAACTGAAACAGCAGCTAAATCTAGTTGTGCACCTAATGTCCACGTTTAAATATTCTCCCTCTTACTAGGTGGGACTGGAAAGATTTTTTTCTCCCTCCTTCTTTTGCCCCATCTGCATAACATCTTTCTGTTCCATAAGAGAGGAAGGACGCCCACAGAACCTTTTCTCACATCAGGCTACAGATCTTCCTGAAGAAAACTTCCCTGGTTTCCTCACCGTAGCTGGAATCTGCTGCACCCTCAGCTTTCTCCAAAGCAGTTGGTAATGTGGAAGATCCCCTGTCATCAGCTTGGAACCCCAGCTTCTAAATTAATATGTAAAAATCAACAGCTGTTCAAAGCTTTAGCAGGACTAGGATCATTAAGTACTTCATTTTGCAATGAAACCACTGAGCTTTTAAACAGAGGAAATTTTTTGAAAGCTACAGAGAAATGACAGTAAGAGTTATGCATACAAACAATATTGAATGAGGCAAGAGAAATAAAATAAGAAGTACTGTAAAATGTTACATTTTAGGAGAATTTTAAAAGCAGTTTTTGCACATTGGCACTGAGCATGGCATTTTGTGGAGCAGCTACAGAGAAGCTCTTGAACCCACCTCAGATGAAAGATTACTTGGAAAAGTATGTTTGGTCCACACCAATGAGATGATGGGCCCTCAGCTGCTCTGTCTGACTGGTCAGGGATGTCCTACAGGACAGTTGCATATTTACTTTTACAGATGCAGTATTTCTTCATTTGGGGAAAGTTTCTGGACTAGTCCAAGGAATGAGTTAATCCGGTGGTTTTTGGTTTTGGGTGTTTTTTTGTTTTGTTTTACTTTGCACAATTTGGGAAAATGTTTAAGCTAACCAAAAAAAAAAAATCAACTCATCATTGGGAGAGAAAAAAAAAGAAAAAAAGCCTCCACGTTGAGTTTAGAGGACAACTAGTAAAAGCTTTTCCCTGCAGACAAGGCCACAGCTATTTCCTCAGCTAAGAGCTCGGAATTTGGCCCTTGAACTTAACCACTGCCCATGTTTGTTTAGGCACAAGCAGTCTCTCGTGGCCTCAGTTTGCTCCCATTGATGATGACAAACCCCACCTTCACTAAAGAGGAAGTGGGGTTGGATTTATGGGCAACATCAAAGGCCACCAAGAAATTCAGAAGTCTCTCGTTAGATCGCCTGAGAAAGTCTCAAGTCACAAGTCAGTCCTGCGTACCAAAAGCTGTAATGCATTCTGCCTTGCCAGTTGGCCTGAAATATAAACAGGCAGGACGTTTTTGTAAAGGAAGTTAAACACATTTTTCTTCAGAAGATTTCTGTTGAATCTTGTACTATTTTCCTCTTAAAACTGAAAAGATCCTCAGACCACACTGTGCTGTTCAACTCTGAAAGACTAAATGAGCATCCTTAAAAGCAGTTAAGGGTTGTTACATATGAAAGGCATATACATCATCTTTGAAATATTATCCAGACTTTTTTCTTCTTCTCATATCACAAAATAATAGCAAGCAAAACCTTTTTGTTTACATCTTCTGTATTAGTGTTGATACCCATTGGTGGTGCATAACCATATTAGTAATTGCAACGAGTATGATTTAATCACATCCTGAGTAAGCAAGCAGCAAAATGCCTCTTTTCCTCACAGTATCACTAGGAAAAAAATGCCGCTCCAAGGAAAGCAAAAAGTCTAGATAGAAACAAAGATACATTTCATAATTCTCTTCAAAATGTGAAGAGGTTTTTAAAAGAGAAGCTTCCTAAATATTAGTAGGAATATTACTATATCTTCAGTTTACACTGATAGCCTATGCCATTTAAGGAACACTTGCAAAATGTGGTTATTCTAATTTTTACCTTTCTTCTGCCCAGTATGAGCTATTTTTTACTGTACCAAAGGGAAGAATACTTGAAATTTGATTTGTTATAATAATTTAATGAAAAAATGCAAGTATTTTTGCTTTTATTATGGGGATGCACACAGAGCCTTAAAGGGGGTCCTTCAAAATGGAAAAGTCAATTAAAATACTTACTTCAAACAAATCCTAAAACATCTCTCATTGAGCTTGAAGGAATTCTCACAACCATTTAAGAAGTTACCACAAATTACAGTAGCTTTGTTTAAGATAAACACTGCAGTGCAAACTAAGCTTAATATAAAAATAGATTCTATTTAATAAATTTGTATATAATACACTATAAACAATTACAGAAGTGTTATTAAAAAGGTAAACAAATGTCTGTATTAGTATTTCAAGTAAATTTACAGAATTTCTTCACCTAACACAAATTGTGAAACATTGATCATGAAATCGACACTGTATAACAGGTTTTCTCCAATCCTCATGCTTTTGTTTAAATATCAAGATACCTTTTTTCCTTCAAACAAGGAATAGCTGGTTCAAGTTAGAAAGCAGGCTATCAAAACCCCTATTTTGCTGAAGAAACTGGGGATCCCACATCATTGCTTTTCCAAGTATTTGTTGCAGCATTTTCCTACATTTGAATCTGGTGATACATTGAGTTGTGTGACAGCAGAATTTGATTTGTCAGATTTGAGGAATGAAGTATGCTCTGGGTTTGTTATCAGGTGGCCTCTACTGTAAACTTTAGCGCTGCTTTTAGTGCTGAGAATCTTGCCATTGCCATTAGTAAGGTCTCTCCAAGAAGTAACATTTTCATCTGCAGGGGAAAATGACCTGGTGTGAGGAAATTCTTCACAGTAGGCAGTCTGTGCTGGCACATTAGCACTGGCTTTTTGTTCAGGATACAAGAGGGACATATCACTACAATCCAGATGCAGGCTTCCATTCACAGAACTCCATTCACTGCAGCTTCCTTCATCCCTTTCTGGAGTTTCTTGAAAATCAGATTCCTGAGTTCTTTTAGATTTAGTTTTCCATTTTCCACATGATGGGATACATTTATCCCCTTTCAAGGCCATTCTTTCATTCTTGCTCTTAAGCTTATGATGAGTTGGCCCAGAGATGGTATGGTCATTTGTAAAGTTGGGTGCACTCATATTTTCTAATGGTACTTGAAAAGGAGAAGGAAAAGCATTCTGATGTGCTATATTACTAGCAGAACACAAGAGTCTTTTGTCTACATTGACAATGGGGGCATATTTTTCTCTTCTTCCATCTTCATTTGGATAAAACTCTGACAGAGTATCTCTTGAAGCACCATCCAGATTTTTAGAATTATTCCCATTCTGAATATTTGAAGTTACTATTCCATGAAGCAGATGGTGAGTTTTAGTCTGCGTTGCATCAAGCTGCTGTCTCAAGTCACGTGGTACATGTTTCTGAACAATTTTATCATCGGCTTTTTCAGTAATGCTTTCGCCACACGATTTGCCTTCCATATGGTTTGAGCTAGTCTGAAGCATGCAATCTCTTTTTGAGTACTCTGCTCCAGGCAGCAGATCAGGATTTAATAATAAAGCTAGGAGAGAAGGGAAGGAAATAGATTAATTGAAGGAAATGTTAATGCTGGAAGAAAAACTAGGTTACTTGGGGGG
>NW_010316363.1:0-1997 GCF_000700745.2 Antrostomus carolinensis
TGAGCTTCTTGTCCACCACCACTCCCACTTCCATTCCATGGCAAGCACATGGGTATTTGGCTACCACCTGCCTCAGGGCTTGGCTGCTGGACCCAGCTACAGCCACCTTTTCAGTCAGGGAATGGGGACACCTTTGGGTGCCAAGGCAGCGTTTAGACAGTGCTCAGTGCTCTGACATCTTCTGCTTCCCTTACGCAGGGTGACACCCCCAAGCACCGAGCTGAGAAAGCCAATGACCCCGACTTAGCCGCCTACCTCGAGAACCGACAGCACTACCAGATGATCCAGCGTGAGGACCAGGAGACAGCTGTGTAGTGCTCGGTGTGCCTTAGCCCAAGCCAGCTCAGGCAGGACAAGAAGAGGACAATAGCAACTGGCAGAGCTGTGAGTCTGGCCCAGCCCTCCCTAGATGTCAACCTGGTCCCTGGAGGAGATGGAGACAGCAGAACTCAGCCCCAGGCTGGGCTGAGACTCTTTTTGTGAGGACAGTGGGTATTTGGGACTTGAAGCCTGGCTCTTTGTGTGTCCCCCCCTTTTTCCCCTCATCCACCACGTTCCCTGCCCTGGATGGGCTCCATCCTGCAGCCCTGTTGGCACAGCCCATGCTGAAGCCCTGGGTCACCCTTCTGTGCAGGAGTGATGCCAGTATCCGCTCTGCAGGCTCCTACCTATGATCCTTGTGGGATATCCCTGCTCACCCCCTCTCCCAGCCAGCAGTGCCCCTCCTTTGGATGCTTGGCTGGGTTCATGTCCCGTTCCTCCTCTCCTGTCTGGCATAGCTGTGGGAGGCACAGGCTGTGTGGGCAGACAGCAGGGGCCGTGAGCCTCAGACTTTGCCCCAAGGGAAGCACCATGACTTCCTGCCCCTGCCTCCTCCTCCCTGCTGTTGGTTTGGAGCTGCCTGGGGTCTCTGTGTTGCCCTACCAGGGCCTGCTGTGGCAGGAGGGAAGTTCCTGGTGCACCCAGCCTTTCCTTGGAGCATCTGGGACTGGCAGAGCTGGAAGCTGTGTGTGGCCTGAGCAGTGACTGCGGTGGAGCTCGCTTTATTTCCCTAATGCTGACTTGGATCCGGCTGCCCTCCCTGCTTCAGCTCCCTGTCCCCCGATGCTAGATGTTGCACTGGGCTGGAGGGGCAGTGCTGGGGTCAGTGCTGCTCTCAGGGATTCTCCCCATGCCCCCCAACCTGTCAACATGCATCCTCTGAATCCAACTCCTGACATTCCCCCAGACTGAGCACAGGGCCTTGCAGGAAAAATTTGGGAGCTCGCCCAGCCCAGACACAAGCTCCCTGGGCAAGCCACCAGCTCATCCTCTCCAAGTTGAGCAGGAAGAGGGATTTGGATGCATAGGAAGCATCAGTGCTCCCAGCCCCAAGTCACGCCTACATGGGATGGCATTTCACCTACCACCTGCCATGAGGCACGAGGCACCACGACCCATCTCCCCTGCAGATGCTGTGGGTGCTGAGCATCTGCAGAGGCATCAAGCCAACCCTTCAGCAAGGCTTTGGCAACACTGACAGCCTCTGGGACCAGGAGGTGCCAGCAGAAAGAGGAATAATGGCTCTGGGCCTTGCAGACCTGCTTGGCACCTTCAAGTGGGTGGCAGTTGCAAAGTGGGTTGCAGCTCACAACTTGGGTCCCAGGAGAGGATGCTGCTGCCACGTGGGGTCTGTGCAGTCCCATGTGGAGTCTGTGCAGTCCCATGTGGTGGGGTCTGTGCAGTCCCATGTGGTGGGGTCTGTGCAGTCCCACCTGCACTCACACCAGCTGTGCCCACTGGTTAGTGCTGGGTGGCACCGTTCAAACCTCTCCTAATACCAAAAAAAGGGCATGAGGATACTGCAGAGGAATCTTCAGGGTTTTTTTGGCTGGGGGGCCCAGTTCCCTTGGAGGACAGGAGGTGCTGTGGTGGAGAGCAGAGGCACAGGGCAGTGCAGAATGCCAGGGGCCAGCAGCAGCATTGGTCATTAATAACAATAACGTCCTGACACGTTC
>NW_010316363.1:2059-3987 GCF_000700745.2 Antrostomus carolinensis
TCTTCTCAAAGGTGCAAACTGCTGCCGTCCAGCTGGGACATGCAGCCAGGCCCAGAGGCGTTTACAGCCCTAGCTTCCCCCATTCTCCCTGGTTTTGTATCTTCCCTTATAAGTTTTTGTACAGGTAGTTGAGAGACACACTGTCCCCCTCCCCACCCGGCCCCTCCGTGCGCGCGTGAGCTGAGTTGCTGTGCAATTCCAAGCCTGGCTTGTATTTCGGCGAAGGCGGAGGGGGTGTTGGTCACCCTGCCCGTGGAAGGCAGGGGTTCTGTGCAATACCTGGGTCTGTGTTTCCTAGACGCTGTCGTAGGACTGTATTTTTGTAGCTCTGTGAGGGTGCTGGCTCTAGCAGGCTGAGGGGGCCTGGCGTGAGCCTGCATTCCCGGCGCTTTTCGACTTGGACCGTTTGGATGTTGTTGTTTCTTGCCATTGAAATAAAGAGATGGATGTTTTAGTCCCTGTCTCCAGCTGTATCCATGAGAATGCGACGGGCGCTGCGTGAGTGACACCCCTCAAGGCTGTACCCTGAGGCTTCTGCCCCTGTCCTAATTGGGGGTACTCTGGGAGTTCTCTGCTGAGCCAGCTTCCCTGCACAGCATCCCTCTGGGACAGTTGCTGGATACCGTGACATTGTCCTGAGGGACCTTCTCCCTCAGTCTGTGGCATGCATCAATATTCAGTGTAAGATGGAGAAAGCACACCACCATCCCCAGCAATCCAGAAGGACTTGGCAGTGTGAGTCAGGAGCTGGCACCTTGCTGTTCCTGCCCCACTCCAGTTCCTCCCTGGGGTGGGAAGTGTCAGCCCCAGCATCAGGCCTGCCCTTGCCCCTTGCAGCTATCGATGGGTCCTACAGCAGCAGCCAGCCTCCAGATTTCCAAATGTTTCTGTTGGCCCTTTTTTGTGGTGAGCTGTCCTCAGCCACGCTGCTCTGTGGAGGACGAGCCTGCTCAGGGGCTTTTCCCATTCATTCCCAGCTCCAGAGGGGAGCCTTGGGTCTTGACTCCAGTGCTGAGTGCTGGGGCTGGGATTATCTCCAGTGCTCCAGGGGCTTTTCCCATTCATTCCCAGCTCCAGAGGGGAGCCTTGGGTCCTGTCTCCAGTGCTGAGCGCTGGGGCTGGGATTATCTCCAGCACTCCGGCGAGCGGTTTGCTCTCTGATTACAAAAGCGGGGGATTAGGGATGCTTCTGCTTCCAGCCCTGGACTCGTAGGGACGACTGTGGCCAGCAGCACACTGGTGCAGGAGCTGGGGATGGACACGGTGGGGGATGGGGAGCTGTTCTCATACCTTTAAACTCAGATTCCTGAGGGCAGCTTGGCAGCCTGCCTGTCGCTCCCACTACCCCCTCTCCTCCCAGAGAAGCAGCCTCCTTCCCCAGCTGCCTTGTCCCTTCCACCCCCCGTGCCTCCCTTTCATCCCCTTCAGCCTTTCAGCTCCTGCCCAGAGCTAACAGTGGGGGTCTGTAGCGGGTGTAAGACACACCAAATTGTCCCAGCTTCCCTGGGCAGCTGCCCAGGGACCAGGCATACGTGCGACTGGGAGGAGGGGGCCTGCTCTGCTTCAGTGCCCCAGCCCTGGCATGTTGGCGCTTGGCCCTTACTTTGGCGTGAGGACCCTCAGTAACCATGGCAATGAGAGTTTTCCAGCCACCCTGGTGTCAAATTTATGGTGGGGGAGAGAAGCAGTCCCAAAATGGGATGGCTGTGATGAGGGGTGTTTGGAAAATGGCAGTCAACTTTTGGGGGAGAGCCCTGCCCTTCTCTCCAAAGAGCCTCAGCATCCTGTTTTTCCCTTGCAGATGGGTGCTGGAGGTCTGCCTGTCCTCCTGTGGGATGGAAACACACCTGGGGGAAGGCCATGCAAGCCCAGCCCCAATGTGATAGTTTAACTGTAATTTAACCCTATCCTAGCAAAAACCAGGACAC
>NW_010316364.1:0-1161 GCF_000700745.2 Antrostomus carolinensis
TGTGGGGAGGCACTGGGGAGGACAGAGGTTGATGATAACAGGGCAGTGGAGACCCTCAAGGTCTCATGCTGGAGCAGCCTGGAGAGCCTTGTCACCCCCTCCCTGGCACAGGGAGGGTCACCTCTGCACTGGCACAAGCAAACTGGTGCCCTCCCACTCCCCACACCGCGACAGTGGTTTCTGCCCAGAGGAGGCACAGAATCCCAGACTGGTTTGGGTTGGAATGGACCTTAAAGCTCATCCAGTTCCAACCCCCCTGCCAGCAGCAGGGACACCTTCCACTAGACCAGGTTGCTCAAAGCCTCATCCAACCTGGCCGAGAACACTTCCAGGGAGGAGCAGCCACAGCTTCTCTGCACAACCTGGGACACTGTCTCACCACCCTCACACCAAACCATTTCTTCCTAATATCTAATCTCACGCTGGGTGAGATTTGGCAGCAGTACCCAGAGCTGGTTGGGATCCACGGAGCCCCCCCTGCCCCCCAGCCGGGCTGTTTGCTCACAGATGAGACTGTCGCGGTTTTAAAGCAATTCGGGCAAAAGGATTTGAAGCTCCGAAGGGATCTTGTGTGTATCCCTGTGACATTTGACATGCTAATCTTATGGAAATAGATTAATTACAAATGCTATTTCTGTAGGCTTAACTCGCTATCATAAGGTCATTGCTAAAGGATAAAAGCTGATGAGATTGTACTGAATAATAATGCCAGGCACAGGATTGCTGTGAACCATCAAGCAGCGAATTACATGTTTCACCGGAGGAGGACGGGGCAGGAGTTAGCGGGGAGCTGCAGCTCTGCCTGTCTCCCGTGTCTCGGATATTTTGGAGCAGCTCAGGGAAGCTGGTGTGCAGGGCCAGCTCCCTGCTCTGGCTGCTGAGTGATGGTTTAATGTGGCCAACAGCCAAACCCAGCCCCTCACTCACACCCCCACCCAGGGGAGAGGGGAGAGAATTGGGGGGCAAGGGGAAGGAGACTCGTAGGGGGAGAGAAGAAACATGGAAACAAAAGAAAACTTGAAATAATAATGATATTAAAAATTGATAATAATAATAACAACAATAATAATAATAAAATATGCAGATGAGTGACACCCAGTGCCATTGCTCACCACCCACCCACCAAGCCCGGCCCGTTCCCAGATCACGATCCCGCAGGAG
>NW_010316364.1:1319-1725 GCF_000700745.2 Antrostomus carolinensis
TTCCCGACCCGAAACCGCAATCCCGGGAGAGCCAGAGCCCGAGCCAAAGCCAGAGAGAGCAAGAGAGGAAGAGCCCCTCATGGATCTCCTGTATATATTAATATACATGATGTGATACGATGTGGAATATCCCATTGGCATATCCAGGTGCTAATTTGACTCACTAGTTTTCACATTCCTTGCCTGACCCCAGATCTTGCACTTGCAGATCAGCAAAACATGAAGCCCTTCGACTTCCAGTGACAATTGAAAACATCGGTCTGTTATCAACGTTCTTCTGCTGACAAATCCCAGCTGAACCCAACCCCAGCGCTGTTCCAGCTGCTGAACAGAACCAGCTCTGGCCCAGCTCACACCAGGACAGGCTGCAATGTGCAGGGAGACCTGGCCAGGCTGGAGAGCTGGG
>NW_010316365.1:0-9561 GCF_000700745.2 Antrostomus carolinensis
TTAAACTTCATGAGGTTAGCACCGGCCCACAGTAAATTGGGGAGTGGTGGTTGTGTTTCTTTAATTGTATACGGAAATATCTTTAAATTGGAGATGAAATACCTTACCAATGTGAGCAGTCGTGTAAACTGTCGTGAAGAGCTTTCCTCAGCACTGAATCCTTGTCGTAAATGCCCCAAGTGGCCTGTAGTACAGAATCAAGCAGGCAGTCCCCTGCAGTCCGATTCCAAAGTGCATATAATCTGCTGTCCAAGCGCGTACCCAGTTCCAGTGACCAGTTAATAATGGGAGATTCCTCTTC
The DNA here is from genome assembly GCF_000700745.2 of Antrostomus carolinensis. Lineage (NCBI taxonomy): Eukaryota > Metazoa > Chordata > Aves > Caprimulgiformes > Caprimulgidae > Antrostomus > Antrostomus carolinensis. The sequence goes on from NW_010316365.1 coordinate 302, forward strand.
TAGCTCTGAAATATGATAATAAAACCCATATTTATTTGAAGTCTTGGAGAATCTGAACAGTGCAGTAATGGCCTAATCTCAACCATTTACCCATTTATATGAATAAAATTAAGTTTGCCTTCATTCTACAAAAACAGGTGAACTACAATAGCTAAAGGCATTCCTTGGGCAAAACACCATCAAGAAAAGAAGAAAATAAAAAGAAAACACAAACCAAACCACAGCCTTAAACAAAGCATCACATCATTTGTTTGATTGCTACTGAAGTGGAAAGATTTGTTCAGTTTTCTTTTAAAGAGCTTGTGATTTAAAACTGTAAAGCTTTAAAAATCTTTAAAATTCAAAGATACATTACAGACATAGTTTCTACAAACTCCATTCTCTCTCTGCCTCATAAATAGACTATAAATGTTAAAATAATTCCAGGGTGAAGATAAACTTGAAAGCATCAAATCTGTCTTTAAAATAAATTCAGGCAACAAAGCCACATATATAAACAAATGCCCTTTTTTTTTGTTTAATAACAGATTCTGTAATGAAAAGCAAGGAGAGATTCTAGCCATTCCCAAAGCACTGAGGGACAGGCTTTTTAGCAGGGCCTGTAGTGACAGGACAAGGAGTAACAGTCTTAAACTAAAAGAGGGGAGGTTCAGACTAGATCCAAGGAAGGTATTTTTTACACTGAGGGTGGTGAAACCCTGGCCCAGGTTGCCCAGAGAGGTGGTAGAAGCCCCATCCCTGGAAACATTCAAGGTCAGGTTGGATGAGGCTCTGAGCAACCTGATGTGGTTGAAGATGTCCCTGCTCACTGCAGGGGGGTTGGACTAGATGGCTGTGAAAGGTCCCTTCCAACCCAAACCATTCTATGATTCTGTGATTCATTTACCTTTCTGAACATCTCTATCAAGTACTTCGTCAAACAACTTTTCTTGGACTGTGGGCGGTAAGTCTTCGATATCTGGAAAAATTGGAAGCAAGTACAAGAGTCACTGAAGGTTGCTGAAAGAGAGAGGTCACCAGCTGATGCTCAGGAGAATGTACTCAACAGCTTTCGCCCCATCAGCCCTAATGACTCCTCTGAAAAGCTGCTGTAATTTTCAGATCTGTCATTCGTGGCTTCACAGAGCACGCTGAAGCAGATACACATCTCAGACTGACTGCCAAACCTTTGATGCAGAAAGGTTGATCACAGCACATGTAGGGTAAGAATGGACTTCGCTGAAGGAGAAAGTGAAGGAGAGAACCACTTTGAAGTGGAAAGAAAAAAAAATGAGTATTTTCAACCCTACTATATTTGGGCAGCTTCAAGGCTTTGAGCAACCTGGTCTAGTGGAAGGTGTCCCTGCTGATGGCAGGGGGGTTGGAACTGGATGAGCTTTAAGGTCCCTTCCAACCCAGACCATTTTATGATTCTATGATTCAAACCCAAGCAGCAGCGACTGCTCCATGACTTCCCCTCCCTGGTCTCCCTCAGACAGGTACAGTTTGCCAAGAGACTTGCTCTGGTACAGAACACCCACTTCCTTGGCCATTTCATGCAGACTTCAACAAAATAGCTCAGAGAACCCCAATGGTCTGCAGGCCACAGTTTGCAGGTTAGAAAACAAGAAATGGGAAAGCTATTGAGCTCTGAGATGGAAAAATGCCACTAGTGACAACTGTGCCAAGAACTTTACAGACAGGATCTGCAACTGGCCACATCTCCCGTTATTTTTAAAAAGCAAAAAGAAAAATTGTGTAATGGGCAAAACTCCTGTGACTCCTGTATCATGTAAAACAATAAACACACATTCTAAAATTCAAACACCTTGAATATTTGCTCGTGGCCTGCATTTCAATACAGGACAAGTAGTAAAGGGTTGCTGGGCTGATCAGCAACTGGAGAAACTTTGGTAGCTTCAGCACAGTTGTGAAACTTAAAGAAGTAAATCAAATAGTTAAACAGAATCATCTGTATCCCTCCAGGCATTCTAGGGGATAATAACTGGGCTCTAAGTGGTATTTCAAAGGCAGGAAGATCTCTCTTAATTCCAGTGTTGTGTCTGTCAGTCCTGCTCAGACCTCCCATGCCCTAGGGCTTCTAAAAGCCAAGTCCCCATTCAGGCACATGAAATGCTACTGAAATATCCTGCCTGCACCAAACAGCAGTGTGTTGTGGGGTGGTTTGTTGGGTTTTGTTGGTTCTTTTTTTTGGTGTGTGTGTGGAGGTGTTTTTGTTGTAGGGGTTTTTTTTTGTTTAGGGTTTTTGGGTTTTGTTTTTTGAGGGTAGGTTATGTTTTGTTTTGGGTTTTTTTTTTTTAATGACTGATTGATTTTTTTCCAAAACTATAACTGGCTTACAGTGGCTAGCAATCAATTTAAAAGTTTTGCACTCTAATGTCTGTGCATTGACCCTTTGGGAGGATCCTATCCATTTATTTGAAAGATTGAGTGGAAACTAGTTCCTAAAGAACATTGTATAGGACTGGATAGGATTGTGTGATTTATACCACTATCCTTGGAAATGTTGTCTTGAGACCAACAACTCACTGTCGACTACAAAAAATGTTCTGTTGACCAAGTGTGATGGAAATGGAAATTCACTGACAGCTCTTGATGTACAGAAGCTTTTGAACAATCTTATTCCTGAATTCTTTAATGGCTATTACACATGTCAAAAAGCTACAGAGTGGTTTAAGACACGTTTCTTGAAAATACTGAACAACTTCCACAGTTCTGGCGAGAGGAACATTTCTCATGTGCATTAGGAAATCATTCTGCTGCCTCTCTTTACCCCAAACAGCAATGACTTGTTAGTCTCTAGACACTTCTTCCTACACCCACGCCGTCTGCCTCTCATACATGACCCACAGAGTAAGACTGAATGCAGCACCTCAAACAGGTAGTTGCAGACAAGTGGTAAATGTTTTCCAGACGTTTTGAAGAGGAGGAGATGAGGTAACACTCAACCAAAGAGGTTCCAAATACAATTCTTACAATGCTACTGCTTCATAAAACAGACAAACGGATCTGCTGATTAGTACAATTTCCACCTATGAGTTTTCTTACCTCTGATATCATCTCTGTTAAAGGAAACAGCTACTGAAGATTAACATTCTTCTAATAGCTTTTTGTTAATAGACAAACATTTTCTTGATCACAGAGTACCTCAAAAGTATTCAAAACCTGCTATAACCAGGTACAAATGCAAAGAATAGCTCTGGGCCTTAAGGGCAAAGACTGAAAGCTAACATAGCTACGTGAAAAGTCATTATTAGAGCACAGAAAAATTTGGGCTCTCATCTTAACTTTAACATAGCTTAGAATACAGCACTCTCCTTCAATTTCCTCATGTTTAAAGAGGACAGCAGATGTTGACTTCGCAGGAACAATGTAGAGGCTGAAGCGTGCACAAAGTGAATATTAATAAGCAAATTCAACGACTAGATCTAACCTAAGCTATTAAAACTTAATAAACGAATAAAACCTATACACATACCACCACCAGAAGTCAAAGTAAGTATCCAAAAGAAGCAATTCTCAACTAGGTGACAAAAGAAAAAACATTCCATTAGTAAGAAGACTTTTGTAACTACCTGCAGGTAACGTAAAGGTTACAAGGTCAGTCAGGAAATAGCAAGCAAAGTCTCCCTTTCGCTGATGGAGAGACGCGGCAATTTCACGACGAATTTGTTCCGTGACCTCTGGACAAACCATGGCAGGAATACACTTTGCTGCATGCTGTGATACCTGTAACACAACAGAGTTACAGCACTCAGGAACTACTTCTAGTCAAATATCAAGTCTTAGGAGTGATCACCACCAGCAGAGAGTATTTTGTCAGCAAGTAATGCGACAGATGTATGAACATGAGTATGCTGACAGGTTAAACGTTTAGTGACTCTCAATGAATTAATGTCTCTCATTTGTCATGCAGCTGATAACATAAAGCTGCTTAAAAACACCTTTAAATCAAATAAGTGAATTAACAGGTAAACACTTCCAATAGGAAAAAGAAAGAAAAAGATATATACATATAAGTAACAATAGGAAATATACCTCAAAAGTTATGCATGAGCTCAGTCTACATTTAACAAGGAACATCATTACCACAGCACAACAGACAGTTTCCTACAAAGGATCTTCTCAAAAGCTACTAAGCTAAGACACTTGAATTCCTCCAGATTCTAAGCATCACTGGAAAAAGGAACTCATTCAATGATATTCAATGATACAGGGCAAGCGATGCAGGGATGACACTGCATATATTAAAAAAAAAGCTTTAAGACACGTATTTTTCAGTAGTTAATATCCTAGCAAAGGAAAGCACCACTGTGGCTCAAACACTGCTGGGCATTTTCAGAAATGGTATGTTGAGTAAGTATTCCTAGCAACAAAAAAAATCTGTAAGACAGCAGTTCAGCCAATTAACTTGTTTTTAAATCTATAATACTATCCCATCCAAATCTCAACTACTGATATCAGCCATATCTAAGTATACATTCTTCTCAAGACTTTAGCAACATTCATCTCGCTTCATCTACTCTGTTTAATTACTCAACCCCATGCATTCCATCATCCTTGCAGCTTCTCAGGCATGCTACCTTCCTCAGGAACACATGCCTTCAAAAATCACATTAAGCATCAAAAGAGGGGCAGAGGTAAAATAAAGAAATTTAGCTCTGATCACATGAAGAACCAGAAGAAGAAGATGAAGAAGAAGAAGGTTTTTCAGAAGAAGAAGACTTCTGAAGAACCAGAAGTCCAAGATGAAGAAAATAAACACAAAAAGATAACAGTATTAGTTACAGGCCTAGTAAGAGGGCAAAGGTGAGCAGAACTGAGGCACATCGTACAAAAATACACAAGGAAATGGAAGAGCAAGGAGACCACAGAGAGGAACCAACCAGTCTATAAAATGGGCAAAGAGTGGAAAAGCCTTTCTCTAGAAGAGAAGCTCCTGAGAAAACCAGGGAAGAAAGACCAGGTAGACTTTATTCATTAAGAAAATTCAGAAAAATCTACGCTGTCATTGATCTAAGTGCTTTGCTTTCAAAGCATTTCCTCTCCCCCACCCAAAGCACAGGAAACCTCACAATAGCTCACTTCCACCACCAGTGAGGTCAGAACGTGTGCCAAGATGGCTTATTAATGAGAAAACTGAACATCCTCAAGACCACCACATACATACAGTCTTAAAATAAACTCGTTTCTTAGGGAGAAACATCAGCAGAGGCACAAAGCAGGTATTCTAACAATAGCAGCCTCTATCTTCTAGCAAATGAAGTTCCGTGTCACTGGCTGCCAACAATGGCACAGTTACATAAGGTCCCTATTCAGTCTGTGCAAGGGCCAAAGTACCTCACCTCCGTGAGCAGAATGGCGAGCATATCTTGTCTCTGAAAGCGGATCGCCAGATGGACCAGCGTGTACCCAACGTCAAAGGCAGAAGGGCGATTCAGCAGGCGTACTTCATCTGCAGTGAGCTGCCGGGCAATATCTCCTCCTGATGATTTGTAAGCTTCAACAGCAGCTAAATCACCTTCTACAACTCCTGAAGAAAAAATTAAAAAGAAGTACAATTAATTTTAACTAGTGAATGAGCCACTCTGGCTCAAACCACCTTATTTAAAACAGTTTACCTCTATTTATTCCGACACAGACCTAACATACCAAGATCAACTGCACACCAAGAATCTTCCAAATTTGTATTTGTTCTTTTTTTTAAACAGAAGACTACAAAATATTTACACTCACCTCACCTCCTAGACCATTTCCACTATCCAAACTAGTTGGAAGAGATGGCAGATCAAAAGCCTGCTGTGAAGTGGTGCTGAGGACCCCTGATGAAATACCTAGCGTAACACACTCGCCTTTTATTTGATCAGCAGTACTGAGCTCATTCATTCACAGCACAGAGATTAGTTTGATTATTATCTCTTTCCTTGTAACTTATCTTAAAAACAAATTACTAGACCTAAGAAACAGATCCATTAAAAGGTTCTTGGAATAAAAGGGGTTTTTTCCCCCCTAAATATAATTTGAAACAGTGTTGGAAGAGGGTATAGAGCACAAAGTTTCTCTTCAGCTCATCCTCTCTGCTACTAACTGAACTTACACAGTTATCATCCAGGGTTCTACTAAAACTGAATTCCAGAGAAATTACACACACATGCTGCATCAACTTTGTGTTGCTTTACTTTCTAAAGCCAGGTGGGGCAGGGGACACAACCCTGATGTCTTCTAGAGACCCTGGGAATCTCTAAACTTCTGTACCATGCTTCCTATCAAGATCATTCATGCTGAATGCATTCATTAGCTGCAATTATCAGAGTACACCATCAATGAGGTGTGGTGGTGGTGGTGGTGGTGGTGGTGGTGGTATCAAACCCAGTGTGAGTTTCAATATGAGACTTCCTAAATCTAGCAATTCCATCAATTATAAAGATCCTACTTTAGATAAATGCTTCAGAAGAGAACTGTGTGATGCTGAGTCAGGGAAATAGAAAAATCATCTTAAATCCATCTTTAATAGGGAAGCAAATAAGAACAGAACAGACCACAGAAACAAGAAAATCTCCTCCCCTACTTTCTGTAGCTAAACCTCCTTGCCAACTCCTCAGAGGCTGTGAAATGGAAGCGGAGACTCAAGTTCATCCTTTGCTCAATTTGCTTACTGGGACTCAAAAACTGATCAGGAGGAAAAGAGGCAAGTCTCAATGGCACTCACTCCATTCAGGGCCAAGATGGAAACACCAGACCAAAAAAAAACCCAATCCAAACAAAAAAAATCCAACCCAAAACCACACAACAAAAAATAAAACAACAAAAAAACCCCCACAACACAACAAACTGCACTGCCTACTAGCAGAGAAGCACTCTAACCCTGGGTTGCTGGATAATCCAGGATTTGGGAAAGCATTCTTAGCTCAGACAGAACATCTATCATTTTCAGTACCGAGGTTATAAGGTTTTCAGAAAAAAAACACTGAAGGAAAATGGATTATTGGTGCAAGACATTTCTCTACAGAGTTATCAGCTCTGCTTAGGAAGCCTCTACAGATAAAAGTTAGATTATTCATTTTGGTCTAAAGCAGCAAAGTTCCAGAGTACAAACAACTGCAAATTTCAGTGAACACCACCTGCCCGTTCCTCAAGGACTCTACAGTCCTGACGGGCCAGGGCAGAATGAAAACACCACAGAATGACCATTCCTTGGTTTTCTGACGCCTGTACAGGAAGACATTCCCATTCCACTCAGCACTAATGGCTTGTTCTGCTTAACTACCCACCTATGCATTCACCCTAGATGAGTTAAACAACTAGTTAGACAACAGGTATGTCTGTCCATTTTAGTTCTTGTTCTGTAAGAGTTAGAACTTTACTGCTGAAAAAATATTCTATTTTAAAGAAAAGAGGTGCTACTGATAGAGAAAAGCTACTTCAGTCAAGAGAAACAAACACTGGAAATTCATTGCTGAGAGTTTCAAGACATTCTCCAAAACATTAACCAAGGGAATCCAATATGGGATGTGTGACCAACCTGTCTGTGCTCCTGTTGCAACATTTCCATGCTGGGTGGAACCCAAACATAGGGAAGGAAAAAGGCAGAGTTTTGTCAATACATGCTGTATCCCTAACACCAATGCCAAGCGCAGCATTTATATCCTTGCAATCACATTTATGCCACTGATAAGGCAGATACCAAGGCTGCTCGTGATACAGTTCCAAACAAATGCAGCAAACTGACTCGGTGGTGGGTTGGTTTTGGTTTGGGTTTTGGTTTTTTTAGGTATATATGTATACGCAGATATCGAAGTCAGACAATTTCTCATGACCCACCCTCTTAAAACAAATTACACGACAGCTTTGGCATAAGATTACCCATCAGCACACCCAAGAATCCACAGGGAAAGAACCACCTTGATAGAGGATCAGATTATCTGCTACCTTATGACAATCTTAATTTTTTTATGATTATATTAATTTAGGAAAAACACCTTGTTAAAGACTAATAGCCACCTCATGCCCTTTTATATTTTAACCACTTCTCTTCCAGTTATCCTATCTGCACCTCCCACCACACCACTCAATGACAAACACACCAAAGACCATCCAAGACTGACAGGTAGCAATCCTGACAATCCAAACATCCCAGACTAATTTCAAAATTCAAACAATCAAAAAAAAAAAAAAAACCAAAAACAAAACCCAAATGATCTTTCAATGACAGAGAATCAGACCCAAAACATCCTAAGAGTTCCAGTTGGCCAGTCTGTCAAGTTCACACTGCCACAGCTTTGAGTCATTGCGGGGGAAATTCCTATTTGTCATTATTCTTTGAAGCTGCTGAGGTAACTTGTTACCATCCTACTCTTAACCCAACCTCAGCAGCAACTGAGGTCTCCAGAGTGATGGTGAGAGGTGGTCACATGAGGTTGGGCAATGCCTTCAAGCACTAACTGCTACGAGCTGCAATAAGGATCCAAATCACGGACGTGCCATGAGCAGCACTGCCCGTTCTTGAAGTTTATTCCCACGTCTTGCGATACCTGACATTCCTAAAAGCCCCGTGTCCTAGAATTAATTACCAGAATTGTTAGACAAGCTGTCATTTTAAAAGTACATTCCCTGAAACTGATGAGGTTTAAGCTACAGATCAATACAAACAGCAAAACCAGGCAAACTGTCTGTGCTCTCGAGGACTTATCTTAAAAAAGGGCGCTGTAAATGTGTTTTAGGTGTAGGGTTGGCAATAATTTATCCAGCAAAAGTAAAGAACGGTGATGACACATCAAACTAGCACAGTTACAGCTCATGGAGGGATGGTGACCATGTGCATGCATCCTGTCTGGTCATCCTCTGTTCCTTAATCCAAGTGACTATTTATGGGAGAGAGAGGGAAAGAAAAAAAACCCAACAAACCAAGATACACGTGTCAGGCAATTTTTAGATCAAATCCAGACAAATTCACGTCTGGATGCGCTCATCATTTTGTAACTGAGTCTCAACAGATAAAATCATAGAATAGAATCATGGAATCACAGACTGGTTTGGGTTGGAAGGGACCTTAAAGCTCATCCAGTTCCAACCCCCCTGCCATCAGCAGGGACACCTTCCACTAGAATCAAACCACACAGAGCTCATTCTGCATAATTTTTTGCACAAAGCCCATTAAAACTCTATTTCTTTATAAGAAGCTTCCTCTTACAAACCTGCTACCTGCTCTAATGTGTGGCACTGACCTGCATTCACAGAATCATCGAATGTTGTGAGCTGGA
>NW_010316366.1:0-3583 GCF_000700745.2 Antrostomus carolinensis
GCCATTCATCGTCCAGCCTGTATTTGTGCTTTCTCTGACCTGAAACTGTTTCCCCAGTTATATTTTCAGCCCCTAAATTTGAAAGATTTCACTAGTGTGTGTGACAGTGCAGAACATCACATCTGCAGTCTCCTGGGACTGACAAGCAAGGCACACCAGATCTGGTTTTGTGACAAGCTGACCTTAAGAGAAGAAAGGATTGGTTCCAGGAAAACTCTTCAAAAACGTTTTTGATGGGAATACAAAATGAGATTTATTACGACACAGGGAAAGGATGAAGTGCTGTTGCAAAGAGTGGGGCCTGTTGGCATAATGGGGAATTTTCCTTTATTCTGTGCTGTGTGAAGCAACTGACTCCCTATCACAAAGAAGGAAGATCTATAGGCCTCCTTGGGAGTATGCCAATGGGAAAGTTTGAGACACTGGATTCCGGGTTGTGGCACTCTGGTACAGCTGTCTGGGATAAGACTGGGAATAAGAACAGGGGATCCCCAAGTCTTCCCAAGTTAATATTTGACATGCTGAGCCTTGAGAACAAAATGATGTCTTCAAGCTCTCCAGGATGGAGCATGCTGCCAGACAGGAATAGACTGTTAACATCTCATCCACTGGGACCTGCCAATTCTGCCTGACGAGAGTGAAGGCTGATGGATATTCAGTGGGATGAATGACAGTTCAGTAGGAAAGGACTGGCTGAACAGTTGTATGTGACTTCACTCATCTGCTTACAGCATATCACTTATCATGATGGTATTCAGAAGTCTCCCTGGAAGGGTTCCCATGCACCCATTCATTTGAAATCTTAAAAAAAGAATAGTAATTAAGCTATTAACTTACTACCATGCAGAATTACTACACTATTATTTTTCTTTTACTGGCTTCTCCTGTAACTCACAAACAGCTCCATAAGTGCTAATTTTTGAGGAAAAACTGAAATAACAAAATTGGTACGGCTGACAATGAAAAGAAAACAGTGTCTTGTGGGTCATTATTAAAAGACCTGACTTTGGAAGTGAGGGGAAGAAATAAATTAAATCAGTGCATAAGTAGGGCTTGGGTTTTCTACGAAGTCATGTAATGATGCATATAGAATAAAGACGGCATGATTTTAGTGTAATATACTCAACTACAGATAACACGTGTTCATCTGGTTGAATTACTGTAAGACCCCTGCTTGACTCCCTCCCCTGACCACTGTTGTTGCCAAAGTACATAGTGATTAATGTGCCCTTCAGCAAATGAGATCAGGTCTGTCTGATCATATTAGTTCCTGTTCATTGGAGTAACTGAGCATCAATCACGTTCTAATCACAGCTCACGTACATTGATTTTTTTTTTTAAACAGCCTCACCATCAGGTTCTATCATAGCCTAGATTAACTCCTTAGTAATGATAAAAATTAAGGTATTTTCACCTAAATAATAAACATGCTTTAGTTTTTAACTGAACAATCCTGTCAGTTTAAATTGTTACTGTAGCTTTAAAGTCTGCAAAAGATAAAAATAACATGTTTAGAAGTACAGTTATTGCTCTCATGTATATTTATTAATAATATAATTGCAGCATCTCTTAAGAGTATTGTCGTTAATAAGGCATTACTTACCTTTAGCAGTAGTCCTTTTTAAAAAAATACATACCAAATTAAGTGACCTTACTATTCAAATGAACTGTTCTTTAAGAGTTCATGGTAGCCAAATATAATTTAAATTAGAATCCACTACAAAAAAAAATCCTTGTAGTGTGTAGCAAAACAATATTTGTCATACACAGAAGCAAGAAGCTCAGAAGAGGGAATGTTCATCAAAAGATGAACATCGGTGCTGATACATTTGACTCTTAAAAATAAACAACTAAATAAAAGTGAACCCTTATCAAGAGCAATGTGTTGAGTTTAGTGACAGATTTGGTAATTGTGCACGACTAACAACACCCCAGTGTCTGGGCAGTACAAGACATGAAGCCCTCACAATCTGACGTTCCCACTTAATAATTACTCACTGCATTGATCTTTCTGATCTGTCAAGTAGGAACAAAAATATTATGTTCACTTTAAATCCTGATATTGAATAATATTTCTATTATTATCAGGCAACTATCCAGAGAGTGGTCTTACCACACTAATGAGGACAGCAGCACTTCATTTGCCTCCAGTAGAAAGACTCTGGGCCTGGGAACATGTGGCTGTCCAGCCTGTACAACACACTGGGAAATCCCATCAAGGATAAGAAAAATGGTTTGAAAAGATCTGAAAAGCTCTGAATCTTTGTTGAAGTTGCAAAATATCTGAATTATTTGATTGTGTGGTTCTTCTGGGCCAGATTTAGGCAGAGATGAGCACAGTTCATACTTCCAAGAAAGGCTTTTATTTTTCTATTTCCAGTAGGACCAAACTCAAGCAGTAACCAGTCTACTGAGACAACCCTAAGCTAAAACATCCATTCATGCATGGGTTTGGGAGGTTCAGAGAAAAGCCCCAAAACTCAGATCTCTTTCTAAAACTTCTGTGGGTCATTCCCACTTTCTGATCATAACAAAGCCACTTCCACAGCAGCTGGTGCCTAAGTTGCAGTCATAGCAATCTGGGAAGGATTTTGCCCAGTGTGGTCCACCTATGTTATATTAAATGGCCTGCAGTTTGTATCACAGGGGATACCCAACATCAAGTTAATCCTTGTCAGAAAACACATTACCCTGGCATGCAGACAACAGTAGGGAAGTATAGAGTTTCATTTGCATGATAAATGATACAAGGTTAAAGTCTCATTTCCTAGTAAAGACAGAATCTCTCCATTGGGCAGGTACAGGAACTGAGCAAAGGGAAGTAGCCCAAAGAGAAGAAGCCCCTTGCACAGCATATGGCATCGCATTACACTTTATCTGCGTTTGTGGAACACAGGTCTGGAAGAGACCTTGTTCTGCACTTCCAAGTTCAGACGCTTGTCACTTTAACCAACGTCTCAGACAACTGATTTCACAAATTTCCTGAGCAACATCACCAAAACAGTTGGGCTTCTTATATCTCCACTACTCAGGACAGGAAGACTGCTCACCACTGTCACTGTTTGAATAGGTATGAACTACCTATAATTTCCAGGCTGTAATTACCTGTTGTCATTTGATAGCTATTTGCTGGTGTGTTACTATCATTCACATTAGCTTAGCTAGATCCTCTTCCTCCCTCTGTACACCTGTGTTGGGTTTGTGTGTGTATGTGGGGGGCCGGTTTTTTTGGTAGTGGGGGAAGGGCCACCTTGTGAGAATGAAAAGCTCCCCTGGCCCCAAGGCGGAGACCCCCCAGCTTAGGCTGAGCCCATGAGCAATAGAGAAACGCCTCTGCATATCCGTATTTGTGAGGGGAAGGAAGACGGTGGGGTGAACATGGAGAAGAGACCATTGACCTGAAAAAAAGATGACCATCGGCCAAAACAAAGGACAGACAGAGAGAGAGAGAGAGCTTAGTTGCCAGAGGAAAAGACAGAGACCCACATGCAGTTCAACTGTATGGAGCAGGAGAAGGCAAAGGAGGTCCCTGCAGCCCATAGATATTCAACAGTGAAGCAGAACCCATGTGTAGGCCATGGAG
>NW_010316367.1:0-231 GCF_000700745.2 Antrostomus carolinensis
AGGACGGGGACGGGGACAAGAATCCAGTCTGGGACAAGGATGGAGCTGGGAACAGAAACAAAACTGGGGACAAGGAATGGAGAGGACGGGGACAGGGTGGGGACACAAAGTTAGGGATGAAGATAATGGTGGGATGGGGACATGGACAAAGGTGGGGACAGAAATGGAGGGGACAGGGACAGGGTGGGGACACAAAGGCGGGGATGGAGACAACAGTGGGAGGGGGGCATG
>NW_010316368.1:0-623 GCF_000700745.2 Antrostomus carolinensis
CCCCACACCTGAACCCAGAGACCCCGCGCCTTTTGCCTTCAGAGGGGCTGGAGGGATGGGCTGTGCTCCCACCAGAGGATGTTTTCTCTCTCTGACGTCTCTCCATGTGGTTCCCGACACGTTTCAAAGCCCCAGGGTGTCCGTGGGGTGTCCTGATCGTGGGGTGTCCGTGGGGTGTCCCGATCTTACAGCCGGTGGTGCCCAGGGCTCGTCGCTCCCGTGTCCCCTGCGCGGCAGATCCCAGCTCAGGGGAGCACAGGGGCTGCTGCTCTGGCACACGCAGCCCCTTCCCTGTCCCACAGCTCCCTGGAAAGGGCCAGGACACGTTCCTGGTGACAGGGAAGAGCCTCTCCAGGAATCCTGAGGATTTTCCTGTGGGTTTTAAGTGGAGATGAGGATGCAAACGCTGCCGGGGAGGCTGAGAAACCTGGTTCGATGCGGCAAAGCCTGCGCGCCCCGGAGTCGCTGCCGCTTCTCGCAGCCCCTGTCTCATCCCCTGTGCCCACGGGAGCAGCGGGGAGGCTGAGCTGCTGGGCTTCTCCATCCTGGTGCTGGCAGATGGAAGGGGATGGTGATGAGGATGAGGAAGGGGATGGAGAAAGGAAAAGGGGGTCACTCCAGCC
>NW_010316369.1:0-11485 GCF_000700745.2 Antrostomus carolinensis
GCACCCCTCTTCCTTCCAGGAATTCATCCCAGGTACATTAATTAACTGACTTTTCTAAAACTATTTTTCACTTGAAAGTACTTTTCACTTGAATCTCCAGGATTCTCTTCCTCTTATTAAATGGGGGTGTGGTGGACATCAATACCTTTACCTTCAAAGCCCCTGCAGAAACAAGGGATTCTGTTTGCCAAAACTGGTCTCAGTAGTGTTGAGTTTGGGGCATGGAACCTCATACTCTGTTTTCAGTAATGTGACAACTCCCGAATTTCATGTCTGTTTCTATATAGGGTATAATCTACTGTTAAGTAGGAGTACAAAGAAGAAGATAGTGTGAGTTTAAAAACCAAGTAAAATAACAAAATGAGCAAGTATTGAGAAGAACTCACCTGTAGTAAGTATGAGCCAGGGGTATCTGCACTGCAACTCTCATTTTGTATCGTATTCTGCTGGGTAACAGCATCCTCCTTCTTTCGCTCTTTCTGTCCTGCTTCATCATCTTCATATTCATCAAGGCTCTAAAACCAAAAATTTTCAGTTACAAGATAGTCTTTGTATGTTTCTTCACATGCTTCCAATATTTCATAAAATTCATGCATCAGTGAATTTTTTCAAAGATTAATTTTATATTTCAGAAGAGTTTCATTGAATGTTTGCATTTTTTTTGTTTTCATAGATATTGGTATCTCCAACACAAGAATAAAGTTAGACAACTATGTACTTTGTCTTAATCACTAAAAAAAGAAATAATCAAATCAAGATCCAACCTGACAAAGCCCTAGGTAACATTATCCAAGCTCAATGTTAATCCAGCTATGAGCAGAAGCGTGGACTATACCTGAGGTCCCTTCCATGTGAATGATTTTTCAATCCCATTTGTCATAAGCAATTGTTTTACCTCTACAGAAGAGATTTTGAGGAAGCACAGAAAAGGAAACAAAGTTAATTGTACTCTTCATGCAACAGCTCACCTTTTTTGACATATCTGCTGAGACTGAAGCATCAGACTGAATCACCCATCTTAGTTTTGCCTTCCTTGTCTTTGGTTTTGTCTTTGAAAATTTTCTATTGAAAATTAGTCATTTTTAAATTATCATCAATTAGTAACAATTTACACTAACCTAACATTTTGGTTCTTTATCACAAATGTTTCATAGTAGATTACTGAAACGCTTGATTCAAAAGGATTAAGTTTCTAAAGCACTAACTGCTGTCAGGCGGGAGATGGGAAAACAATAATAATTAAAAAAAAAATAAAAATTAAAAAATCAGTAACACTGCCTCTGTTCTAGCCCAAAGCCCCGCTGAGGCCAGAGGCAGAAACGTGAGGACTCAGCCAGCTTTGGACTAAGTCAGCTATGTCTACATTGGTCTATTAGTTTATCATGCACAAAAGTACATAAAGAAAAAAAACAACAATCTCACGTTCAGAAGACCAGCTTGAAGAGATATTAAGTTTCAAAAAAATGTGACTGTAACATCACAAGCCGTTTGCCAGCACTACCCATCAAAGCAAGAGGTATGTGAGACCTAGTTACAAAAACACAAGGGAACTAACCATTCTAAGGTATCAGAAAAAAACTTCTAGGTGAATGTGCTACAGCTTGAGAAACAGAACAGGGCTATAAGAGAAGAAAGATAAATGTCAAATTACTTCAACAGAAGTTCGAAATGCACAGAAACCAAAATCACTATTCTGAGGCTTAGATACTGACCATCTCTGACATCATCTTATTCCAAGGACCCGAAATTAGTCAAAAGCATGTATGAGAATGCTGGAATGTAGTATTTTTTAAAAAGAAAACCAGTGTTATTTACTAACTGAAAATTGCACTAGCATATCAAAAACTAACTGGCTCCTCCAAAGCAAACACTATGGTGACAGAAGTGCTAGGAAACTGACAAACTACCAAGGTGCATGTTTCTAAAAGTGAACATCATAAAGTGAACATAACTGAACCTGAATAAAGGGCATTTAAATTTTCTATAGTAGCACTCATGACAGAATCCTAATGCAATTTCACCAATCTACTTCTACACCAACATTTTAATGGAACTGATGTAGACCTGTCCACTTCTATCACTAGGAAAAGGTATACTTGAAAGATTATTACAGCTGAATTATTATACATTCAGTAACTTTCAGCAAGTGCTCTTTTCAAATAAAATTATAAATAAAAAAAACATTTAATTTGGTTGTCTCAGGTCCATTTTTAACACAGTGTTCAAAAAACAGTCACGGCACATTCTAGGAGGTGATCTTTACATCAACATCCTCTACCTTTTATAAACTGTAAAGCTTAAAAATTTTGGTAACATAAACTTACGTCTGTATCTAATTTATTCCATTATCCTAATAACCCATTCTGAAGTGACAAAATAATAAATAATGAGCCACTACTGCAACAAGAAATTGAGTGATCTTCAGTTCTTACAAAATCAGTCTTGTTCAGAAAGAGCTATGAGGCTCACAGAAGGTCTCACATAAATTAATATCATGCAGATGAAGAATGACACTGTGTTAGAGAAACAGGAAAACTTCTGGACTTTTCTTCCAGCCTCTAAGTTGTTCATGTGAGAGAATGAAGGCCCCAGATAAACTCAAAAGGAAGAGGTAGTCTGCCATGAGTTTGGAAGAGCAGCCTCTAACAAACATAGGTGAAAACTGACTGGAGACAGAAGAGACCAGTAATCTTCACACATCTTAAAATAGCTTTGTATCTTCAAGGAACAACATTCTTTAAGGAGAAGCATAAAGCTCAAATTACAATACTGTAAGTAAAAAAAAAAAAAAAAAAAAAAAAAAAAAGCTTTTGTAGCAACTAAGTACCCAAGTGCTCCTTCTTTAGAAATTCTCTCCTTCTTCAGATACATGCTTCCCAAAAGCTTTCCAGAGACCATCAGCATTCCACAGAAGTATTTTTCTTCTGAATACAATTACATCTGTGAGGAAGAATGTTCTTCTCTCCTTTGATATAAAATCATCTGCTACTAGCTATTCTCTTAGCAGTTTTGGACAGGAACAAAATATCATCTGATAAAAAAAAAACGTCTAGCCACAAAATTCTAAACTAAGCATTTTCAGTTAGGACTTGCCAGTGATGTCCATTCCCACCCTTTCTCTTCTTCTCAGGAAGGTCCAAGATCACAGAAGACTGCTAACCAATACCATCAGAAGGTATTAAACCCCACAGGTAATTCACACTTCCAAAGTTAAAGGCTTGTCATGGACAGGCTGATCCTCACTATTTGCAGCCAACGTGGCACATTTGGCTAGTCAGCATGATAACAACTATGGAATTTTAAGATTTTACTGCTTTTTACTGAAGTTATTAAGTTTTGTTTCAATAACCGTTAGCTTTAATAAGGAAATCCATTTGTTTTGGATTTTAAGCTTTCTTATGCAAAATAATACTTTACATTTAATATCCTGTGTATGCACTTCTCCATCCACTTCAGTTAGATTGCTAATCTTCATGCTATTTATAATCTAAGCTAACTTTTAGAGTAAAAATCAATAAAAGGCAAGTCTTAGTTGACAGAATGATTATGGTTGAAAATTAAAAATGTACAAAGCGTTGTTACACACTTTAAAAACCATTTTTGTTCAAACTGCCCTTCAGCTGAAACTGCCTCAGCCCATGGCAGATTTCAATCAGATGGATTACTACTGCGCTGCCTGCATTGCAGGCTTCTCTCAAATACTCCACTTTGCCTTAGAATCTAGTTCCATGTCATTGAAAAAGACATAAATGCAGTAATTATTTTCGCTGTCAGCACAGCAGAGAAATGGACTTGGAACCACTGAGGTGTAATTCTGGCCCATTATGTAATTGTCTCTGTCCATTCCCTTTCCCTTGCCTTTTTTTTTTTTTATTTTGCTGCTAGGCATACACCATTTCAGATTCTTATTTTCCATTAAAATCATCTGAGTTTTGTAGAGCAGATATTCAATGTGACATTCCCACATCTGATCTTAATATAAAGAATCCACAGAAATTCTTTAGGTTTTCTAGCATTTCAGTAAATGTTTGAAGCTGTAGCATAAACATTTTTCTGTAAACCTCTAGTATGGAAAATACAAGCAGAATAAGATGCTTTCAAAAGAATCAGACTGATGAAGGAAACAGCCACAAAGATATCCCCGCATTCCAGCACACCACCAGCCTGCGGTTTAAGGAGACATCGTACACAGAACATTTCTAACGATTCACTGGGTTGCTTGCTATAAACATTTGTGCATTGCTGAGAACAAACAAAAATTGGAGAGGGACCGTCTTTTCCATGAAAACAGGCGGTATTGCTACATGCAAAAGATCAGTTTCTAAGCACACACAAGCTGCTCCCAGCACAAGAAATGGTGCTGAGTCAAAATGTCACCACCCCATCCCCCTTCCTGCACCAACTTGCTTTTGCCTTACAGTTCTGCTGGCCGAGCACATATCCAAGAGCTTCCCAGTTCCCTTCAGGAAAGGTCAGTCAGGTTCGTTTCGGCAGCTGATTTCGCCTGAACTAGACACAAGCCCATTCAGACTATTTATTTCGCAGAACTCCAGAGATAGTTGCACTACATCAGCTTTTTGAAAATTGGTTAAATAAACAACATATTTAACCAATACAGCAAGATGCATAAGCAGACACATACTATCAGTAAAACTCTGTGTTCAGCTTGACATAGACAATAAATAGAATACAACACTAGCACTGTCAATTGTCTTGCCATTTTTTTAGCTTCTTAACCATGCTAACAATCTAGAAGAGGAAACATATCAAGGCTTCTTCCCATTGCCCAAAACCAACTTTGAACAACTAAAAAAAATAATTTTTTTTTTCCCCAAATCAATTTACCACAGGGACATTTTTTCATGTTTAGTAAACTTTCAAAGTGCATTATCACAATTTCATATCAAGATGCCGGAAAAGTGCAAAAGTTTCTATTAAATGTAAACATTTCCTAAAAGCTCCCACAGTAGAAATATAAGACAAGACATAAGAATTGTTTTTAACTCTGAAAAAAATTTACCTAGGCAATTAACTAGAACAAGATACATTTTGGGAATCAACATTATTTTTACAACCTCCGCTGATCCTTCAGAAAAACTTGTAAAAGTTAACTGCAAATAAAAGACTACTATTTTATACATCATTTCTTTCTAATCACTCTTCTTACTGCAGCACTGAGAATCAAATGCTTCCTTGCTTTACCGCACACAGCTCTGATTATCTGTTAAATACCATCTTCCTACCCCTTTGCACAGTATCAAACCTTTCTGTCATCACCTCTCAAAATACACAGCAAAACCAAGCAAAAATACCAAACCTCAATGATTTGAGATTATATTACCTCTCCCCTTCAGAAACACTATTTTTTACCGTATTTTTTTAAACACACTTTTACTACAATGTCCAGAGAGTATACAAAATATTTAGGTTACAAGGGTTTACAATAATATAACCTTTTATTAGAACAACAGTAAAACTGGAAAAATCGCCTCTTTTTCACTATGCAAGTCTTTTATCGGGTTTAGCTTGCCTAAGTGCTTTCTTTAAGAGTTGAAAAACATCCTTATAGAGGTGAAAAGAGCTAATGTTATTCACAGGAACTACCTAAAATCTACCAACAGTTTTATGGATATGCATTACCCAGTAAAAGATTTTTTTTAATTTTTTTTAATAATACTTGACCTTAATTCTCACATTAAGGGGAGCCCAAAAAAGGATACTGAACTCACATACCTTATCAGAATGATCTTTGTGTAATTCTAAAAGTCTGTGTATCCAAATGGCACGGTCCAATATCAACAATTAGTACTACCACAGTATGGATTTTTAACCGAGAAAGAGACCAAAGGCAGGAATCTTTGGTATCTGAGATCAAAAGAGACCCGAATGCAGCAAGGGGTCAGTGACCAGCAGGTAGGTCAGAGCACAGCTGACTGCAGCCATAGGATGTGCTCATCCTGCCAACAAAGCAACCCAAAAAGCCAAGCATCACTTAGAGACCAGTGAGATACACACCTCGTTCTACGAAACTCATTGCATTTGTGATTATAAGACACATTTACATTTTGTTTGAACTCTATCCTTTTCTCACCCAAAATGAGAATTTCAAAGTGCCTACTATGTATACTCAGTTATATTTCAGAGCAAATTCTTTTGAAGAGTCCACTTAGAAATGTTTCTGGAAAAAAACCCCAACATATTTGTCTGTATTAGAGCAAAATAACGAAGTATTTTTAATCTTTTTAAAGCTTAAGTAAAACATCAACTACATCAACACCAGAATGTCAATTATCTCTCATTATAATAACAAAAAGCAGCTATGTTTGCAGTTTGTTATTCAGCAAAATACAATGTTTGGCCAACATTGTTTTCAAACATACCACAAGAATGAGTTCAGAAGTCAAATGTTTAACTTAAACTAATTGCTAAAAAATCCTTTATCACAGGGCTTGTCAAGAATGATTGGTGGAAATGCTCAATTTAACTGCTTAGTACATGATATCAATATTAAAGTCACTGAGTAAAATGCCAGGGATATGAGAGAAATTGCAAAAGGTAAGCTACCTAGTATTATTAAAATCCTTCTAGAAAAGAGAAAAACATTATAGAAAAATATGGATTGGCAAGCTATCAGAATTAAGCACCAAACTATTTAATACTACACTCAAAGTTAGCATCTTAGAGCCTTTCATGATTGATCACCATCTAAGAACAGTAGTACCGTACAGCAGAATTGACTAAGATCCTTATGCAAAGAAGTCAAACTGCTGACGCCTGCTCCATGAGAAAATTATTACATGAATATAACGACTCATCCAAAAGAAGTAGCAACGCCTTGCTCTTTAAAAAGAAAATAAAAACCAACAGCAAATAATGAGGCTAAAAGAAAAGCACGATCCACAGGCAGGGCCCAGACTTCAGCTATAGTACAGCTCTATGTGCTAGAAGAGTAAAATTAAACATCCCTCTCCTCTTTGAAATTTTGCACACCACTCTTCTTACCTGTATGCTCTAATCAGGTTTTACTAGAGACAACACCTCTACTTATGGTTTACATCTGGTATACTGTTAATGAAGACTACATTCTGTACACAGAAATCACTAATAGCATTGAACATACAAATCTAAGAGTTACAGAAATATTCCCCAAAATCCGACACACACATTTAAAAAAAAAAATAAATCATAATTTTGCTCCAAAGTGGAGTCAACCACCAAATCCATATCCTTAGCCTCCTAATTAACACTCTGAAATGATGCATCCTACCTAATATGAAGATCACAAACCATGGCCGAGCAGAAACCTGGTAAAACAAAGGTTGCCTGTTTCAGCCAGGAAGAAAAAAGAAAATCATTGAGGATATTTGCACTGTCCACAGAAGAAACATTTCTCAGTTTGCATCTTGCCATACACATTAGGAAACAACAACCACAGACTGCAAGAAGAGAAAAAAGAACTTGTATAGATATACAGAAAACAAGCTACAGTTTACAGACCTGATGTCTGCCTATGCTATTTTTCCTATAAAACTTGCTCCTGTATTACATAGGATTCTGGGAGATACTGGTATCACAGAGCTTGTAAACTATCTGAAATGGGAGTAGTTTACCCACCAGGAACAATGGCTGAACAAAAGCTACTCAAAGAACAGTTAAAATAATGGAGTTAAAATGCCTGTAACCACCACCATTTTTACTTCCATTACCATGTACTTCTGCCAAAACTAAGCAAATAGAAACAATGCTCCAAAAGAGAGAAAGATGTATTGTCATGTAGATGAAGACCATACAGATTGAGCACTCTTCTCTTTAAAGCCAGAAGAGCAGAGACAGAAACAACTCTTGGAGAAGATTAGCACACTATTTTCAACACAGAAATATTCCTTTTAATATGACCGTGTAATATA
The DNA here is from genome assembly GCF_000700745.2 of Antrostomus carolinensis. Lineage (NCBI taxonomy): Eukaryota > Metazoa > Chordata > Aves > Caprimulgiformes > Caprimulgidae > Antrostomus > Antrostomus carolinensis. The sequence continues at coordinate 7,908 of NW_010316369.1, forward strand.
GAAGGCATCTTACTCCTGTTTTCCTCCCTAGTACATCTATGGTACTTCTAAAAAGAAATAAAGATGAGATCAGTATTTGAGGAATGTCCTGAAAGGAGATCAAACAGGTTAATCGGTGTATCTGATCCTCTGAAGCATGCAGTTTGTAGCAATTTATATTGTCTGAATATCAAGTTGCATTTAAGATGTTGGTTGGTTTTTTTTTTCCAAAAATGCAGCACAGTGTCTCCACAGGTTTCTGCTCTCTTGCTTAACAGGCTAATTGTCATTTTTCTTTTTCTACCCAACTGAATCTCATTCAGTGTTTACACACAGTGGGTGTGGGTTGGTCAAACTAAACAACGCCAAAGCGGCTGCTGACAACCAAGCAAGCATGGACAAGCCACGACAACAGACAGAATTCCAAGGGAAAACCAAAACTTCAGCACAATGCTTTTCTGAGAGTGGTACCGCATTTCTCATTCGGGCTTGGGATCTTCTGGACCCACAGAAAAGCTGATAAAAATATCAACCAGGTTTTCTGCTCTCCCAGCTCTTTCTTTTGAGTCTTAATATAAATAGGTGTTCTAACCAGACAGATATGGACTCCACACTCAGCTGTGGAGCAGAAAGGGAAAGGAAGTACTGAAAAAGCATCTTCGACAGGATAGGCACATATCTGGATAAAAACTGCTGAATTTTACTTTCAAGGCAATAAATGAGCACTTCTGAAGCCCTCATCACTGAGGTCAGAAATAGGCAGTACTCCTCGAAGCCACGCAGGCACACAAAACATATTTGTAGAACTGAAGCCTGCTAGGATGGCAATACCCAGATAAGATTAAAAAAGCTTGAAGTTGCTGTTGCAGTCAATATTGTAACTATTTTTTGGGAGAACACCTTATACCTACAAATTAATCCTAGCAACAACACTGTGAAGCTGTTTCCCAGCCTAGACTTCTGAGATGACTCTTTAGCTCTGCATTTGGAAGGAAGACCTCTTCCTCGGTGGCTCTGCCAACACTTTCTTTTTTATAAATGCACGTATTGGTGTGCAATGCTACTAATGGAAATCCAGTCCAGGGTCTCGGTGTAATCCCATGTCCTCCTAACAGCAAGAAAGTCTTCTGTCACCAGCATTTGTACCCCCTGCTTCTTGTGGAAACTGTGCTCAGAAGTCACAGCTCTTTTGTCCTCCTATCTTTTTTTAAATGATGGGGAGGCGAGGGGGAAGGTGGTGGTGGTGTGTTCCAGACAGTAATAAATAACATTCAATAATAGATTAGTATCTGTAAGATATAAAAGTTGCACAAGTGCAGGTGTTTTGTTGGGGTTTTTTGGGGTTTTTTTAATGCAGGTTCACTAAAAGGGAAAGATGCAGATTAGCTGCCACAGTAATTCAAGGGCTAGACAAAGCAGGCAGTTCCCCTTCCACCTGAGCAGTCAGCGCTCTATACAGCCCTGAACCAGCTCAGCAGGTGTTTGACTCTTCCCATTCAAAGGCTCAGCGAGGAACTGAGGGAACCAGAGTATTGACTTAGGAGTGAGAAAGCGTGGGAGACAAAGAGCTGTGGGAAAGGATCATGGAAAGAGCACGTAGCTGATGCCTGGTGAGAGGGAGGTACTCAAGTAAACTGAGATTACAGCAGCTAAAATAAGCAAGCAAACAAAGGACACATCTGTTTCAATCGGTCTGAGAAGCAAAACTACACATTACACTTTTGTGGTCTTTGTGTCAGCGTCAGAGTGATCTGCCTAATTTCCCCTGCAGCACTCATCGAAAACCTTCACATTTTGATTACCAGGCTTCCAATAGAGCTGGACACACTCGGCTCCCAGAAGATAAGGAAAACTAGGACCTCAGGATGGGAGCATGCAGACAAACAAGACTTTGACACTCAAGAGTTTCTCAGGTGGAAGGCTTTAAGCCACAAAGCAACATCAACAGGTTCAAGTACCTTGGTACAGCATTAGCATTTGAATGTGGTAACCTCAGGACAAACAACAGGCACAGACACAAACCCAAGTAAATCTAGTTGTGAGGGAAATGTAGTATAGGAGATCATAGTATAGCGTCATAGTACAGGATCATTATGGGAGGAAAGAGTCCCGTCATACAATTGGTTCAAAACAACTGCATGCACTGGAACCTTACACTACCATAACTCATTGCCTAAGAGAGCTATGGTATTTCTACAGCAAACCAAACCAGTACAAAGCAGGAATAAAGCACAGAAAATGCTGGATGAATAAAAGCTTATATTCATAAGTGTATAAAAAGTTTGCAGAAAAAAGGCAATTTTCCATTAACTTTTTTTTTAATTTTTGAGTGACAGTTTTTGGGCTTTTTAGCTATACAGCTCCTTGCATACAATATAGCGTAAGTCTTGGCCATGTCCTCAGCAACCAAGAAGTTCTTTGCCTGTCAACAAATCTAGGTTTTCAGGCCAGACAGACCTAACAAATCATTAAGATTTCAGCTTTTATGGTATTTATTATCTTGATTCATAACATCAAATGTAACATGCATTTCTCAACTGTAAAACAGGAATAAAGGGTCAAGTTCTCTTTTCTGAAGTACTCAGAAATCTACCCATTTTTTACATGCCGACATGGATCTGGCTCTGTGCTCCAGACCCAAAGCACTCGTGAGGGTCTCCCTCGCTGAGGCACAGAATAAAAGGGCTATGACATCCCTCCCCCCCATTTTCTACTGAGCGTAAAGAGATCAATCGTGAGGTTAAGACTGATACACAAATTAACATCCATCGTCTTCTCCAGGGTAACATGGTTGTTTTCTGTAGACCCAACTGTGGTAAACAAGGTAATCGAGCCTTACCATCCCCCAGTGAAAGAAAGGCAAACAATTTTACATATCCTGTAGGAACTGCAGGGTAGGAGCATTCGCAATGTTACCATGGAGCAGCACTGCGCCATTCTTGTGTCCAACCCACAGACTTTCACTCTGACCAGAGAGGACAAGGAGAGGAATTAGCATGAGCTGACAACACTGGTGGTTGGATCCAGAGCTAAATTCATCTTGTGCAATACCACAGCCAAATTATACTTATAAATAGATTTTTTTTTTCTTGATTTAGAAAACCTTAATGAGAAAAAAAAAATTCAAAGATAAAATGATGCTCCAGTAGGGTCTTCATGTTATGTTAACAGAGAGAAAACCAAAAATCAACAGCAACAAAATAAATGCCCCAGCCATTGCTACACTTGGACTGCAACCCAAGGTAAGGGAATGCAAGTGAGGAAGAAACCGAGGAGGAGTCAGGACTGACAATTTTGCTGTTCACGTTATTAAAACATGCTTTTAATTTCTCAGACTACAAGCTAAAGCCTGTAATAATGTCACTTGGAAAACAGAAGGCTGAGTGAGCATCTGAGGGTGAAAAGGAATGTTTTCACAGGCGCAGTTAGTAAATACCACTGGCTCCTGCAGGCATTCTTCCTTAAATGGAAATTAACATTGCTTTAGGTTAGGGGAAAAAAAAATATCTTGATACAATTAGAAGTGATAGGCTAGCTATTAACTTTTTAGCATCCCACACTGAGAGATAAAAAAATTAGTACAAGGCTTTTTTATATAT
>NW_010316370.1:0-8945 GCF_000700745.2 Antrostomus carolinensis
ATAAAAACTTCCCCAAAGTCAGTCTTCAAACCACAGTTTCTAAGCCATATTGAGTAAGGGTCTGCAACATAAAAATGATCAAATCATTTGACCCCTGCTCATTAACCAGAATACACCGTGGAGTCTGTCAGTTTCTTGCTGCTCTCTCAGTCTCCCACTGTTCCAGTCATCTACTCAAGAGCAGAGGACTGCTGGGGTGCCAGAAGCAGGGCTGCTTTTTTAACTCACTAAACAATTACAAACCTCTCAACTAGCTAACTACATTACCTAGATGACTCCAACTTCATTGTTACTTTTCCCATCCTTGCTGTCAACTTCAATATTTCGTTTTGCAAAGCCAATCACTTGATATAACTACTCAAGTTTCCCACCTGCAGTTGATTACATACCAAGCTCTATGATCTAATTGCAACTTAATTATATGGACTTGATGTTAGGCATTCAATACTTACAGTGTGCTTTAAAGGGTCGCTTTGGTTTTTTTACTTCTTTGTTATTAGTAGAAACAATGAAAAGTAAAAAAGCAGCTGTTGGTTATTCTAGACGAGGGGTGTTGAAAAGTTCCTTATTATTCCTTTTCTGATTTATGGTGGTATAATTGTGCCTGTTTCTCTGAGTTATTGTTTGCTTCTTCTCCTTAGCCATTAAATCTTTTAGTCAAGGCATTTGTACTCAATTAGTGAAGACTAATTATATTTCTCATTGGTTTAATTGCACATCTCACTTTCATGATACATGCACAGTCTGTTACCCAGTTTTGCGAGGAGTTCCCAAAAGGCTCTCTCATATTCCTTTGTAGCTGATGCAATATATAGATTGCTTTCTGAAAGCAGGTCGGATTCGGAGTTTGAAGCACTTTTTGTGTCACCCAAGTTTAATTTTTTCTCTGCACATGAAACTTTTTTTAGCTTAGATTCTGAAGAAAATAGATTTTGAATCAGAAAACTGGATTTTGTTTTGCTTGTTTTGCTTGGCTCTTGCTGAGAATGTGGAAAATCTGTTGATTTAAAGCTACAAACAGAAGACATGCTTTGTACCATAAGGCCTGGTAACAACTCTTAGATTACAGATTATTCAGTAAATATGAACAGATTTCTCCTGCACTGTTATTTAGCGACTGAGAAAATCTCGTGAATGGGTCTCAGCTGCTGACTGTTCCTGGGCAGGCTGTTTGCTCTCTCTGTGCCTCAGTCTCTCCACCTGCACAATGGGTATATTCCTGCTCCTCAATAAAAGAGAGGAATTATTGAATCTGTTGCACTGTAACCAATTGATTACTTCACTTCTTGGCTACTGTTTGTTTCATGCACAGAGGTGTAGCAAGGTTCATTCTCTCCTGAGCATAAGTGAAAATTCAGGAAACAGAACTGCTCAGGTGTTTGGCTCAGTGGAATCTGCTGAGCATATATGACTTGCTCTCCCTCATACTAGTTAAGGTGGGGATTTGGTTCAAAAACAGGCTGATTGTAACGATTCCCTTGCTTGCTAAGGGTGTTTTAAATATTCATTAATTTTTGTGATGTACGATGAAACCCTCTGTTGGGAAATCCTAGGAAAGTGCTGCACAATTTTATGCTATCTTGGTATTATTCGTATCTGCTAGGTTGCTATTAATCTTTCAGAATTAGAGCATTAATTATAAGATTAAGTCTTAAATAAGTATTACATACCTCATATTTTTCTCTTCATTTATATCCTAATGAAATACTTATTTGCTGTTAAGTAATACCTGATATCACCTACTAATCCTGAAAGAGAAGTACGTTGGCAATAATAATTGTGTCTCATCTTTTTTTCTTTGTAGATACAGGCTGGTGCCAGAGGTGTGCTTCCCCGAGCAGTTCCATGATGCTCTTCGTGCTACTAAGCATTTTTTGCAGCCTGATGTCTTAGCTGAGTATTCGGTTGACCCAAGTCGAATTGCAATTTCTGGCGATAGCGCAGGAGGAAATTTGGCAGCTGCTGTGTGTCAGCAGGTAACATCCAGTGTCTGTGATGTATGACACTGCAACGCTCCCTAATTCTGTGATGCATGTAGGTTGACAGATTCTTTGTGCTGCATCATCACAAGGTGATGTGCCAGCCCTAAAGCCAGAATGGTAGGAAGCCAGCATCTAGTCACTTTAAAGAAGAAAAATGAGTCAATCGCAATACAAATCACATCGCTTGCAATGTCTTACTACAGTTACGAGTTGTTATGGGCCAGATTCTAAGGGCAAGTAGCTAAATGACCTTTTGCTGGTGAATTCTTTATTTTTCTAAGTAGGTAACTTAAGTACGTGCATAATTTTATCAATTTAGCTTCCTATTTTTCAGATGCTTGTCTCTGAAAATATGTTTGTATTTCTTTCAAATACAAATGAAGGACAAAAAGTACCATAAGTGAAGCTTAATTCTTCTGTTAAATCGTCTTCCTGTGGCATTTTGCAATTTTAAATAAATTTCTTTTGTATATCTGCAGTTTAAGTGTAATCTGAATTTAATCTAGTAAAGATTTTAAAGACAGCCTGGGGCAAGTAATAATATTTTTCATGGTTGAGTGAAATATTATTATTAGCTTTTTCATATTGCCATAACCATCGGTGATAAGAAAGCAGATACTATGTCCAGGCAACTGATTATCATGATGACCTTGCAATATTGAATTAAGGTGAAAAATTAATAGGGAACAATTACACTAAAGTTTCAATGTCAAGGACTGATAAAAGTTACAGTACCATGTTTTGGAAGCAGCATTCCTAAATCATTTCCCTGATGCATAATTCTTTTTAAATCATTGATGTAGGATTGTTTCAGGGAGAGGTTAAACACATTAAGATTCTTCAGCCTGAAAAAGAGACAGAGAAGATGAGATATGATAGAGAACTATGTAACTTGTGTAGAAGATGAAGCAAAACAAATGTTTGCGGATTATTCCAGAAAAAGATTGGGGAGCACCAAATTTATAATTGGTAGGCTCAAATCAAATGCAGAGGGCAGGTTCAAGTCAAACAGAGAGGTGCTTCTGTACATGAAGAGAAAACTGCGGTTTGCATATGCTTAACAAAGCCTAATAGATAAATTCATGGAAGAAAAATCCATGAAAAACTGTTAAAAGCAAGAGTAGCTCCTTTGATTCAGGAAGTTCTTCAGCTGCAAATTGCTCAACTGGGAAGTGCATTAGCGAAATGCCACTTCACACTGTTTTTTTTTTCTTCTTACATCCTTCAGTAAACTTCTGCCACTGATTTTCTGTTGGAGACAGGATACTGAGTCTGCCTGAATGGCCATCCTTGGAAGAGAAGAAAAGGATCAGGCTTCTAATAAATAATTCAGACAAAAGATCAACATTATCTGCATAAAAGCAGAATTCAGCCTAAAAAATGTCAAATGAACGGTTGCTTGTATGAAGTTCTATATTGACATTGTAATGTTTATTTTCTTTATAATCCTAATTCTATCCTATATTCTTCCCACAGCTTAGCAAAGATGAACATTTGACCATCAGACCAAAATTGCAGGCCTTAATTTATCCAGTCCTTCAGGCATTTGACTTCAATACACCTTCTTATCAGCAGAACATGAATATGCCCGTTCTTCCTCGTTATGTCATGATCAACTATTGGATAGATTATTTCAATGGTAATTACGACTTGGCACACTCACTGCTGATTAACAACCACACTGCTCTTGATGTTGGCCAAGCTCTCTCTTTCAGAGGGCGTCTGAACTGGACATCTCTACTGCCTTCATCGTTCAAAAAGAACTACAAGCCTGTAATACAAACCACAGGCAAGGCTGAAATCATCCAGGAGATACCAGCGCTGCTTGATGTACGAGCGGTCCCACTCCTTGCAGAAAATGAAACTCTGCAGCTGCAGCCAAAGACTTACATCCTGACCTGTGAGAATGACGTCCTGCGAGATGACGGGGTGATGTACGCCAAGCGCTTGGAGAACGCCGGCGTGGAAGTCACGCTCGATCACTTTGATGACTGCTTTCATGGCTGTATGATATTCACCATCTGGCCGACTGATTTCTCTGCGGGCATTCAGACCAGGAACAGCTATATAAAATGGCTGGATGAAAACCTCTGAAGAGAGAGTCTTCTCTAGGAGACACGGGGTGCTCCACTCTGGTGTCCAGTAGAACAGCAAACACTGAAAAAGTGCACTTTTCCAAATATTGACTTCATCCACTCGGCTGCAGCTGCTGGGGGTACAGACCACTGACTACAGCATTCACTAGTTCCAGTGGCCTTGCCCAGCAAAGTATTTTGAGAAATACTTTTACAAACTTTGATTTTTTTTTTTTCCCCACTGTCTTTCAGATAACTATTGCCAAACATAAGCAAATGTTGAGCAGGGAGATCAGCATTCTTGTAGCATTCTTAACTGCCTGCAACTTTCAAGCTTTGACTCTTAATTAGGCACAAAGGCCCCAGTTTTCAAATGAGGTGAGGTAAAGCCAAACACCTACATCTACATCTGAATATGTCAGAATGGGGGAGCTAGTTTTCAACAGTGTTGAGCATCTGATGTCAAAGAACCTGTGAGCACTCACCTTTGACAGCAGAGCCATGCATTTGAATGTCAAGCATGGATTTAGGTGTTAGCTTTTAGGCACAGACAAATCACTCCTTTAGATTTTTTTAAAAAAGCTCTCTTCTAGGCAGTCAAGATGATGCTAGAGGAGTCTCAGCCAAACAAGTAATTCAGCTTTGGAATTTGGTCTTTATTGCCTTTTAGTTATTTATATTTTGTAAAAGCACAGGACTAAATATATTTTCAATAATAAGTATTATACATACAAATATATAGGATAAAATACGTAGCAGCAGAATCCAGGTTGCTTATGTGAGTGAGCTTCAAAGCTGCCTACTTGTTTGACTAAAGAATGTGACTTCATCTGTGTTTAAAGCCTCAGTTGTATGACCTCCTTACAGAAAATACTGAGCTTACTAAAAATAATCTGCTGTGTGGTTTGCACTAATGTTTGTAAAATAGTAGAAGTTTTTGTTCGTTGACTTTTCTTTTGTGCTTGTAGTGTTTTTATTATATTTCATGCTTCCTGGAAGGAGGGAAGCAAGCAAATAGAAATGGGCTCTAATCTATATGGAAGATTTAAATCTGAGTTTTACAGCTAGACTTTGTCTGTCTTCTGGACTGACCCAAAATGCTAGGTGAGATGATCTCACTATTTTGCAACAAATCTCTACAGTTTGAGCCAGTCTGCAAATTCCAGACAAGCAGGACAGGGAAGTGAAACCACTTTGCAGCAGTGTGTATTGTCCAGGGTGCTTACTGCTTGCAGAAATGAAGGTTGTGTCAAAAGCCCAATGTTTCTAGGCAAAGAGGAGAGAATGGTTGTCCCATGATGAAACTAGGGGGTTAAATTCATCCTCAGCTTTACCACAGGCTTCCTGTGGGACCCCAGGAGAACACCATAATCCCATTATGCCTCACTTTCTTCTTCTGCAAGAAAGGGATTAGTAATTTCCTACCTCACAAAGGAGCTGTGAAGCTGAATTCACAGGCTTTGGTGAAGCACACGGATGTGGTGGTGACTGACAGGCACTGAACAGCTCCTGGAGCTTTTGACTTTCCATCTTTCTCTAAGAGCTGGCTCCCAGCAGCCTGCCCCGTGATGTGATGGACTGCGGGTCCTCATGGGCAGTTTGCTCATCTCTGTCCTGCTCCTGTACCGAAAGGTGAGGCTTCTTGGCTGTTGGGAGATCATGACAAAGACAATTTCATTAGATCATTTCTTATGGCAGGATTCTAAAAAGTTCTTTAAAAATAAAAAGGTACTGGTAGATCAAACTACCTTCTGTCATTTAAAATATGTACAGACCAGCCCACTTTCACTGGTATTTAAATTAAATAAGAGAATGGCTTTGCTGAATCATTGCTTCTTAGAAACATCAGGTTGTTAATGTGGTTGTATGTATTAAGAAAAGCTGTTAATGAGACACGGCCTCGATGTAGGCTCAGTCATGCTGGATGAAACTCATTCCTGGGAATAGGTTCACACGGAGGTCACAAGCCAAAGCTTTTTCAGTGGTGGCTCAGATTCTTCTTCCATTTAGATCTTTACAAAGACTTGGTAGAATTAGAGCAGCTGAGTGTCAATCTGAGTCAGAATAAATTTTAGTCAAGATATCCCATTAAAATTGCAGAAGAATTTAAACTTTTTTTCTAGATTTAGACCTTCTTTCCTCCCTTCCTCCATAAACACAACTTCAGTAGATATAATTTATGCTTAAAACAGAGAGCAACCAAAGTTACGTCCATTCAAAAGACGAAGTACTAATCTGCTCCAGAGTCCTTTCCCCTTTATGGAGACAGCTCCATTTACCTGACTTAAAACTATGACTTAAAGAGTAAAAAAAATTACTGTTACACTGAGTTGTAGCAACAGGCTTCTTCCTGGCTTACCCACTTAAACAGTAAACCCATGTCAGAAAAGATGTAATTTATATCCACCCACCATCATCAAAAGGTAATAGTAACTGTAGTACTGGAAAAAAAAAAAGTGGTTAATATTCCTATAAATTCTATAATAATTAAGTTTGCCTGAGAGCTGTCTGCAAAGCTTTAGATCAGCATTTGTTTATAGCTAAGTTATAAATATCTGCTATGAAGCTATAATATAATTGCTGCTGCTTTTTTTAACTGAAATGAAATAGAGAGCTGGAATATATATTCATGGAGTTGGTTGTAAATTTCCTTCATGCACTGAAGCACATTAAAGTCTTGGCACAAGAAATAGTAGGAAATATATAACTGGACTGAATGTGTTTACTAAGTCATCACCAGCTTGATGCGACATCCAAGATCGCAGCACAACTTGGATGAGATGTTACAGTATTAACTAGTTCTGTCAGAATATCTTGACTACTTCTGCCACGCAGCTATATGGTTTAAGTACGTGATAGCTGCAAAGAGTATGTGATGGATTCTATAATATATAAAAAGAGGTCTGAGCTTCAGCTATAAAAAGACCTTTTAGTATATAGCCGCACAAGACACTTCATTAAAATTCAGTGTAACCCTTGAAGTGAGTGTTGGTCCAAACACAGCTTTCCTCCTGCTTTGCTTTGTTCTCCTTTGCACGCACTCCCTGTGCCCAGAGTTGAAAATTTGGGGTTGTTTCCAGCTGAGCTGCTGCGAGCTTCTAGAAGCTGAGCACTAACTCAGCCATGAGCTCAGCATGGTTACCAAAAGCTGGTGCCCGACAGCAAGAGATGAAGATGAATGCATGTTACAACACCCCAATTTGTTCATGTGTTTGATCCTACATCCCCTGAAGCGTTTCCTCAGCCGTACCTAGCACCTTCATTCCTTGATTATTCCACAAAGCAGTTTAGGGTGCTTTGCACATTGTAGGATCAGATCAAGTACTTGTAATTATATTTCACAAATACATAGTAAAAAGTCAGTCTTCTAATTGAAGATACTCAACAAATTTGTCTATGTTCCATTAAATCAGTGAGTAGCTACTTTTTGAAGACAGCTTTTTCTTTCTTTTCCCCTCCTACAATTAGACTTTATTTATCCATTACAAGAATATCTTCCTAATGACCATCAAGGCATTCAAATGTAAGCTTTAAACAAAAAAAAAAACAACCCTCCTATAGTCATTTGCATCCTACTTTTGTGGACCTGGGAACTATATTAGCAGGTCCTCAGTATTTTGGCCAATATTTGCAGGAATAAATGGAGGTTTCATTTTCCTAGCTTAGAACCTCTTAAAGGATGGGTGTTCAGCATTTCTGGAAACCCAGACTAATTTAAAGAGTTTAAATTTAAAGTTTCATGGTGCATAAAAAACAGGAATAAGTTGAATTTCCTAACCTTTATCTATGTAATTCCAAAATTGCATCCCTAGGCAAAGCAGAAAGGCCACTGTGGCTTTAAGTCCTACCAACTAAAAAGAAATGCTTTATCTTTAGAACATTGCTTTGTACTGTTTGGACCTCTGTGTTGTTTAATTAGATGCATCGTGAGTATCTTTTTTAATCTCTTGCTAAACTTTATTAGAAGTTTTTTCAAATAAAAAATATTAGAAGTAGATTAACCTTAAACCTTTTAAGCTGCTATGATCTGTTACAACGTTGTTAAAAAAAAACAGAAACAAAGAAAAAAACCCCTCGCAAACCCCGCTGGTTTAACTTTCTCTTATTTATGATGTTCAGAACCCCAAAGTACAACATATTTGGTGCGAATGCATTCAATATCTTATGCATGACCGTTTTTCGCTTCTTTCCCAGTGCAGGAGAAAGTTCTTGTAAGATCTGATTAGAAACTGTGATTGAAATGTGCTATCAAAATGAAGAACAAATAAATGAAATTAAATATATCTGTGGTGAGTTGGGTTTTTTTTCCCCAGAACCACTGTTTTGTTTGTTGTTTTTTTTTTTTTCTCAGACGTACAACATTTTCAATTTCAGTTTTCACTTAGCAGAGGTCAGTGAAACAAAATGGGAGAACTCAGAGTTCCTGAAGAAATGCTGAACCAAAGCCAAGGTGGTTGTTTTCAAGGCAGGGAACCATCCCTGTGTGTCCCTGCTCTGCGAGGGTGACCTCCTCGTACTTCATTTCTGCCAAATGATGAAGGGTGACCACATTTGCTGGCATTAAATCATGGACAATACCTGCACTACTGCTGTTCCACGATAGACAGTGGAGCTCGTGTTCTCCATTCTGATCTATAAACAGATTTTTATATATTTATAGATTATAATATGTTTGAAATCTCTTTTAGCCAGTGGAAGTCCTACTCCTGCTTTCATTCCTATTTGCCTTCCTTTCCTTTTCTGAGCTGTTCTACATTTTCTTCCCCTGCTCTCTCATTTATTAATGGTCATAGCAGCATTACTTTTGAAATATCCTAATGTGGGGATTTGCCATTTTGTCCAGCAGGATCTTGTGACTTTCACAGAATATAAAGCTTTCCTCCTGCTG
>NW_010316370.1:8967-28922 GCF_000700745.2 Antrostomus carolinensis
CTTACAAGCCTATTTTTTAAGTCAGCAGGAGTCACGCTCCTGCTTGCATTGAATTGAACACATTAAAAACAGCCTGGGCCCCATAGAACATTTTTTTTCCAGTCATATTTTCTTAGATTTAGTAGAAAGACTGTGCAGGGCTTGGCAGGACCAGGGCAGTGCCTCCCACAGCCGGGTGCAGCCATGCACATCATCCTGTGCCAGGTACCGCTGCGGGAGGATGCCCAGTGAGGACCCGCTGCTGCCTGCCCTGCACTCCCACGGGCGCCGAGCGAGGACGGACAAAACACCTGGCACAGAATCCTTAACAGCATCTTCCAGTGGCATTAGATGGGGATGTGAGACATCGTAATTCAGGCTTTCATCTGCCATTAAGTACAGCACACGCTTTTGCAGAACTAGGGTGCTGCTGAGTGTGAGATGTCCACATGGGGCTGGCTGACACGTCAAAACCGACGGGAGAGACAAGCTTGGAGGCTGAGCCTGGTGCCAAGCGCGTCTCTGGTGGCACTGGGTGCCTCAATGGTGCTGGAGCTGCATTCACCAGCTCATTCATTCTTTCCCACCTCCTACCCTCACCTGTGGGACGGGAGCAGCAGGTGGGTGGTGGGGGTGTGACCCAGGTGTCCCTCCACCCAAGGACCAGCCAGCCCACGCAGCCTGGTGCTTCTGCATCCACAAATCCCACCCTTCACCTGCATCCCTCTGCCTGCGCACTGCTCCTTGCCTCCCACTTAGAAAACTCTTTGGAGCTGCACCACGTTTTATTTTCTTCATCCCCAGGGGAGACATACATTTTCCCCTTGGTTTTAATTCCATTTTTTTTCTGGCACTAATCCAATGGCATTTATTTCTTTTATAAATGTTGTTTAAATAGTTGGCAGCACATCATTAATATAAGACTAAGTTTTACCCCTAACATAAATTTAATAATTTTTCACAGTGACTTTCTACAGCATTTTAAAATATTTGTCAACTGTTCAACAGGAAGACAGGCAAACAAAAAAGAAAACTTGCAATGGCTCATTTAAAGCTCTTTTTACAGAAACTATATTTTAAATAACTCCTTTTGACTTTATATAAGCAAGAAGACACTAAATTTTTCCATCATGACCACTTGGTCTTTTCTGAAGCAGAATCTCTACAAACCACAGCACTCCCCATCCTAAGACAGTCTAGGGATAGAGGATAGGCAGAGCTTGTTAAAGGAGACAATATATTTTATATTAAGAGATTTGAAACAGCAATAATAATTGGTGTTATAGAAAGCTACCTCTCCCACAAACTTGGTGCCAATATCAGGACAAGGGCAGTACACTCGGTGCCATCGAGATGTGGGATTCCAAGAATGGCAGAAGAATAAAGAAAGGGGATTTTTACTGTGTAATGTAGTAATTCCATAACAATCAAATTTTAGTTCTGAGGTTTTTAATTAAAATATAATAATTCACACTATAGCCAGCAGAGGGAGCGTTTAAAACAAAGACTGGTTTGAAAAAGTCCAGCACGTTTCTCAAAACACCCTCTGAAACCGAAAGCGTTATTGTGGGAACTGCACCAAAACATCCGTGGCAACCCAGCCCCTGACTTGTGAATTCACGCTTGGACAGGCATAAAACTCAGGCTAATGGGAAAATACCCAGATTTCTTGCAAAAAAACCCCAAACCCCACCTCAGAAATGTTCCTCAGCATGAATCACTTCGGGTCCTTGGCATGCCATAAGGTTTGGTTTTTTTTGAGGCAACTTGGCTGCTATTAGTTCAGGTTTTGCAAACCGGTTGGGGTGTGTGTGGTTATCTGGGTCTCGCTGTAGGTGCCTGTGCATGTTTGTAGTCTGCAGAGCCGAAAGGGTGAGGGTATGCACTGAGGGAAGCCTGCCTCGCTGTGCCAAGGGCATGGCTACGTGGTTGTGGAGGGCTGTCTTTTCAGGATTATCTCCATGGCCTTCATAACCACCTGGCTGGGTCAGTGAGGGATGCACGGAGGCATAGCAGCATCTCCAAAAATCCACGGGGAGCTGGGAGTGCCCCTGGAAATGGTTGTATTTCAACCCCCAAGGATAACACTTGGAGAAGTGAGCTATTTCTGCCCTTGTGCCACAGCATTTCTGCTCTTTTAATGGTGCATAAAGCAGCACACTGTAAGAAAAAGGGGATTTTTGCAAGCCCTCTGCTCCTGATGCTGGGAGGAGGAGAGAGCCTTTCCCAGAGCCCTGCTGAAAAGTAGCCCTGACGCTCTGCTCTGGGCCCAGGGGAACTGGTGTTACTCAGCACAGTCAGCAGTTGAGGTCTGTGTTATTTTAGTGATCAGAGGAGTTACCTTTGGTGCTTTTCACCCTCCGGCTACATGTACACCCTCCACGCTGTGTTAGCTGCCATCGCATCATCTGCTCCAGCGCTTTCATCCCTGCAATGCAAACGTGCCGTGGGTTATGAAACGCTGCACAGTAAGAACAGCTCAGCAAGGCAGCAGTGTACGCTTCGTATGACTCTTATCTACTTATGAGGGACTTCTTCCTCTCCCTCAAAAAAATCCTGTGCTGAAAAGCATGAAAAGACAGGAGTTAGAGATACCATCTCACCTCCCTGCCACAGCCGAAGGGGCCGGGTGTGAAGGGTCAGGGGCTGTTCCCAGCGCCAAGGCTCCAAGAACTTCTCTATTTCCTTTTGCATTCCCGTTTTGTGTTGCCATTTTATCTGAAGAAGTGGAACAGAGCTCACCAGACTTTCAAAATATCACACCATTACATCTAAAATCCCACTTTAGGTCGTCTGTGTGGAGGGTCAAGAGAGGGGAGACACTATTTGTTATTTTACAGTCACTGCAGTGTCCTGGAGGCACAGTCTAAGCCTGAGTTTGAGCATAAAGACCCCACTTCTTAGTTCAGGTCCTGTAGGATCTGCTCAGATTCCAGGCGATTAATCAGCTCGTGGATTTATATTTCATGTTAAACCCCAGAGCAGTGAGCATGCAGCCAGGGCATCTTGTATATAAGGACTCACTTTGGACACAGATCTAGACTTCATTGAGTGTTGTCCAACTCCACAGTAGAATTATGAAAATCAAAGATGGGTAGAAATGTGAAAATGGCCTGTGGAATTGCATGGGCAATATGGTGAAGCTGGTGAAACAGAAGCTTTTAGCCAGAGCCATTGTATATGTTTAAGTACACTCTAAAGAACTGCTTACTATAAATTATATTCCTATATATATATTTATACACGCACACATATATATGCATATATATATAAATGTTGCAATAGTACAAAGCTAGAACCACTTCATTAAGATTATAGACTGACTCCAGGCTTATCATGTTCTTTTTACTCAGACTAAAATGATGCTATTGGCATGAGTTTAGGCTCAAACCTTCTATTTTAATGAGTGTCATTGTCTTGATTTCTTGGGCTGGTGATCTTCTCACCTGACTGAGTTTCCAAGGGAGTGTCCGAGTTTGAGCGAGATCTAAAAAGGTCAGCTAACCCGTCACCTTGAGGCAGATGCACAAGCTTACTTACATCAGCCACCCATCCCATCTCTTTGGGCCTTCCCTTCAAAATGTAAATCCCAATTTTAACTCTTACTCTTCAGTGTCACTTTGAAATGCAGCTTTGTCCTGAGTTTATTCCTACCCCAGCACCTCCCCTGCTGGTCTGCCTGCCCAGACCAGTATCTCCTGAGCTGTGAAAAGTCGTTTACTGTTTGCATATTAACACAGCAAAGCCAACACAGCTGGGTGCTCTTCCTCCTAAAACTTCCTCAACAGACTTGTTTACTAACCTATAATCAGTTAAGAGCAGGAGGGTTAACTCAGCACCTCTTTGGGGACAGAAGTCACCAAACTTTACTTGCAGGTGTCCAAGTAACTCAGCTTGACCCAATCGCAGTTTCCAGAGCTGGAGTTGGGAGCAAAACCAACTATCTTTCAATTTCCAAATCAATTAGGGCACAGAAATATTTAAAAGCTAATATGTGCCAGGATTCCATAATGAAACTTTGCAGTCATTTTTTCCAGATGAAAAACAAGTTAAAGCAGAAGGTGCTTTTCCTGTTAATACCTAATCCTTTCCCCAAGTAACATCTCAGGAGCCAGGGGATCTTTACTGCGTGGGAAGAAGGGCATTTGAGGGGGAGAGGAAAGTTTAAAAAGCAACAAAACCAGTCAGGGTTGGAGATCAGCTGGGCTAAACTTCGTTCCTCCACAGCTCTCCATCGGTAGAGCGAGCCCTCGAGGGGCAGGGTTGGCTGTGGAGCACCAGGTAGGGCTGTGGGGAATTCCACCACTTGTGTCACTTCTTTCTCTCCCAAACAGCACCGGGGCGGATGCCAGCTCTTCATAAACCGTGAGGCGAAACAATGAGGGCGTTTACTCATTTAGGCTTGCAGGAAAAGATTGTGAGTTTCATCAAAACAGAAAGTTTGCAGCCCTGGGAGCCCCTGTTCTGCTCCTGAACAGAGCTGGAGCAGCCAAAGGCCAGGTTCACAGCTATCCTGGTGCTTCCCTTCAACCACGTGATTTCTAGAGCCTGCCTGTGCATCGTACAAGCCACCCCTTCACCAGCATGTCAGCAGTGTGTATGCAGAAGGATTTTAGTCCACAGACACACCTTGCACTAACTTGGCTGTCTTCTACCTTGAGAGTGTCCTACAGCATCCAAGCTGCTGCATGTTTGGGACCATGGAGAGTCCTCTGAAAAGGCCACACTCCTCACAGGAGCTGAGGGGACACAGCTATTTGGTGAATAAGAAATTATCTGACTGACATATCGGCATTTTAGGACCTGAACTACAGTGTCCTGCAGCCACCAGAGATACGGATGTCATCCTAAGGAGCTCTGGGCCCATGATGGAGATGGGAGCCCCGAGGCCACAGCAGCACGTTCCTGCTGCCCCAGCCATAAGGGTCTGTGAGCACATGGCACCTCTTGAGCATTGTCACACTGGGATTTAAATAGGGTACAACTAACTCAGGAAAGACTTTCTAAAAACTTTTTCCCATGTATTTATAGTTGTTTTGTCTAAGGTGCTGGTGAGGGAGCCTCTGACACTAGAGCAAGGAGAGCAGTAGCTGGAACAAACCAACCTGGCATAAATGGGATTTTACCATACTTGTTTGATTAGACAAACAGCAACACAGGTAGGTAAGGTCAAAACTTTCAGCCTTGGTGCTTTCTGCAAGATCAATAAATTAATCAGCCAAGGAAAGAACAACAGTGGACTGTGGCCCCTTATCTGCTCCGCCCCGTCACTCGGCTTGTTTCCCGTTCCCTGAAATGTTTGAAAACAAATGAGCCAGTGTGGTTTCAGTAGAGTGCTTCAAATATTCAACGAGTCTGCTGCTCACAACTAACAAAGGAGGAGGTTGGCCAAAACGCCCTGCCTGTTTTCTGACCCAGCCTGAGTGGCCGTGCCCTTCTGGAGCTGCTGTAAATGAAAAGTCAGCATTACTCTTACAAAACCATTAAAGAGAAATATTGGGAGATGGTAGGAACGAGTGCAGATGAGGATAGTTTTGTTGTTTAGCAAAACCTTGCTAGAGATACCTAGATTTCACCAGCCAAAAAACTAATCCCTTACAATTAAGGAAAGGAGCACTTTTAGGTGCTTTGAAGTATCCTGTGGATCTGAAGGTTCGTTTATCCTGAGAGTAGAAAGTTTCATTTATGTTTTCTCTCTGACCCATCCTGAGCAATAATCATTAAGCGAAATGAGTCCAGCCCAGCAAAGTTGCCTGGTTTAATACAGCTCTTTTACAATCCTTATCAGAACTAACAAGAAGGGGTAAAATGTTGCAATCAAACAACCCACAGTCGGAGATATCACCACTCCTGACACTACCGTTCTTAAAAACATTGCTCTTCCACTTTATGCCTGTAATTTCAGCTTTTTATCATTGTTGGGATTTAATGTGTCAGGTATTTACCAGGTTTGCGTGCAGCACAGCATGCAGGGCTAGAAACGCAGGTCCTGGTTAACTAAAAAGTCCCCTTTTTCCAGCCTGATCTGTTTTACCTCTGTCTTTCATCACCTAACTGGAGATGCTGATATGTCACCACAGAGCTTGACTTCTCCAGATTCATCTTTCTTTCTTACCCATTTTTTTCTCCTGCATGTACCTCTTTGTGCTTTAGACATTTGTTTTCTGTGGAAACACTTTTTTGGTGGCAGCTACAAGTAGAGAGAAGGTTTAAACCAAGTGTGACAGGGATTACTGTGAGGTCTTTGCAATAAAAACCCAGCAAGTCTCTCTCACAGTGGTGTATTTCTACCAGGGGTCAAGAGATGTATTTTTAAAGTGTTTTATGAGCAATTCATATGACCCTCATATATATTCTCACAATAAAGAAAGTCATAAAGCCCAGTGGTTTTAGAAGCATTAGCATTAGGCATTCTTGGATTCTCAGACTCACTGATAAGGCAAGTAAGCTGAGTTTGCAGGGTTAATATCATCCCAATCTTTTTTATCTTTTTTTTTTTCCAAAATATTTTCACAAGGAAATAACCACAGGAATTTAAGTGCTGTGTTGAAGAGTGGTGCATTTCCTGGCTTTCCAACTTACTGTAACTACATTCTGTGTAAGAATTTTGCTTTTCTTCAATCATTTATTGGAACTTGGGAATGAAGAGTGAGGGACATTTGCACTCCCCTGACCTAAGTTTGCTCCTCAGAGGATATCACCAGCGTGGCTCACAAGCCCGTGCTCCCTGCTGAGGTGTGTAGGTGTACGGTAGGAAGGATCTGCTCAGATCACCATCACCTCAGCTTCCCCTCTGTGTTTTTCATCACAGTTGAAGACAACTTTGTTTATACACAGTAATTTCCATGGTGCACCAAGCTAAACGCTTGTTTATCCAGAAGCTTTATCTAATAGCATTGTCTAGGTATCCACAAGCATTTTGAAGCTTGAATAATATTTGCTCAATTCAAGTAAAGGTTCAGACCATATTCACCAAGAGAAGTCAGGTGAGGTTTGCCAGTACAGCGACATCTTCCTTTTCTTCCCTTATGCAATTAGGCATGCAAATTGCTCATTCCAATTAGTGTAGTCTTTTGAGGGGAAAAAAAAAATCCATATATGAAATCTAATAGCACAGGTAGATCTGCAGGGATTAACGATATGAAGAAGAACATTGTCAAGCATATAATGATATTTTGTGGTATGTTTGCTACAGGTAATGCTTTTAATTGCATTTTCCAGTTTAATTCTAGAAGCCAAAGGCTCAATGCACAAGGCAAATAAAAGACAGATAACTAGCATGCCCAAGTGCCTCTTTTCAACGTAAATCAGGCAGACAGCAAATATGAGTTGAGCAAGGAGATCACTGTGTTGCAGTTTAATTCACTCAAGATTTTGCCAAAATTAATTTTACACCACAGGATGGAAAAACAGGCCTGGGAAACGCATTCAAAATGTCAGGAGGGACTGGGGCCACAGTATCCCCCTTCCACATTAACATTTCACACAAGTGTGAGAAGCTTGTAAGCAGATTGATCAGGGAAGAATGGGATCAGATAGAGCCACCTTGCTGGGTTCACTTCTCCATTCCCTATGTTTGTTCGAAGATGCATTACTAAAAGAGTCTTCTGTGATTACAGGTGCAATTAATAAAAGGCTTTTGCAACAGAAAGACCTTCCTACAAACCCAACAGCAGCAACAGATTTTATTATCCATGCCCAGCTGGTTTTTATAAGACATCAGCCCTGCAAGTCCAGGCAGAGGTGAACTATCACACTATTTCAATTGGCGCTGCACGGCAGTTTGTACGTACTCAGGGAGCTGCAAGGCAATGATTTTGACTACAAGCCCTCTAGGCTTAAGATTATTTTTATGGGCTTAGGCAATATCCAAATACATCACCAGAGCTTTGTTTTTAAGCCCATCAGAGTTGCAAGGTGAAATAAGTAAAAAATAAGTACTTTTCCTTGAGTTTTAAGCCAAGATATTTTTTTTTCTCCTGCTTGATCTACAAACCCAGCCAGAGTAAATAACTTCAGAACTGCTAACAATCATTAAGCACAGTAATTCACTCACCTGTCTGAGTCCTACCCGCTTTTTGTTTGAAGATTGAGTAAATAGGTATTCCTGCTTATCGACACTGCAGAGCTTACACAGTTTCTCTGGAGAAAGCCCAATTCTCTAGAGCTTTGCATGGCAGCAGCTGAAACACAGCTGGGCAAATTCCCTGCTACTGTCACCTGAGATATTGTTATTAATTTTGAGAGAGTTTCACCCTTTATGCCAGTAGACAGTTGACTCCACTGCATGCGCATTATGTCCTGCACTCCAAAAATTTGGCAGCTCTTCACCAGCTTTTTAAAAATCATTTTTACTAACTATGAAGAAAACATGTCTGTATTTGGCTTCTGCACAGATTATTTGGCCGTCTAACCTAAAAAAAAACACTACAGTGATGCTGTCGATCACATCCAGTTTTGCAAAGCCACGCTGTGCTGAGTACAGTATTTCCAGGCTGTAAGCCATAAAACAAGCCTGTTCCTGCTGCAGTTCATGTGGCTTTTGCTATGAACTGGAACGAGAGCAGGACCGCATCCAACGCATGGTCCCAAAGACACTCGCACATATTTAAAACCCCAAAATCATCATCTGTAAAAACAAAACATT
The DNA here is from genome assembly GCF_000700745.2 of Antrostomus carolinensis. Lineage (NCBI taxonomy): Eukaryota > Metazoa > Chordata > Aves > Caprimulgiformes > Caprimulgidae > Antrostomus > Antrostomus carolinensis. The sequence goes on from NW_010316370.1 coordinate 17,594, forward strand.
TGGAGAAACTCCAGTGAGGGAGCAAACTGCCAAAAAATCTGTTCTGTGGAGTTGTTTTCTTGCTGTTTTGCTCTGTGGCCTGGCCCAGGTGAGTGCTAGTTCAAGGTAAAGAGTGGGAGCAAGCAGCTGAGTGACAGGACAATCCCTTTCAGCATCAACAAGTCATTAATTTGACTTAGCTTTAGTGTAAGCCTGCACCCTAACATCGCAGTGCTTGTTCCAATAACTCCCTCATCGTGTTACTGGAGACCAGCTCCTCAAGGGAAGGACATTTCTCCCTGGCTTGACCATAATCCCATTAGCTGGGTGAGTCTCTGAGCACAAATCATGCCTGTTCTGCGGGTCTCGGTGCGTGTACCTGCTGATGTCTCCAGTGCAGAGCTCTGTAAGCATCTTTACGCATTGAATCTTCAATTCAGATCAGTGTTACTGTGAGCGCTTCTTTACAGGCAAAAAAGTGGTGTTATGAGGGATGAAAGCCAGATGCTCTGTGTTTATCCAGTACCAGTGATTTCATAACACTTAGTTTGCAAGTCATGACTCGATTATTTCAGCTGCCAATGGCACAGCCCAAGCATCAAGCTGTGTTCCCTCCGCTCCATGCACTCACAACTCTGAGCTGAGTCTCAGGAATGTTAAATTACTATGACTGGGGAGAAATGCTTCAGAAATACATATTTTGCTTTTTGAAAACTTGGTGTCACAAACAGATAGCACATACCTTAGAAATGTTCCTTGAGGCATAAAAGTTCAGTCTCTGGAAGCGTTCAGCTTTGTGCTGATGAGCGAGCGAAGCGTGATGCTGACCACCAGCTGACCTTTTTGCTGATGCTGCCTGTGTCAGGATAAAGCACAGATCTTTTTGCAACTATATAGATTTGGCAGCATTGATACTGTTAGATTAATTCATAGTGTCTTAAACTGAATGCAACCTAAAGCCTTTATATTTATATGAGCTAATGCTTCCTGCACCTGACATTTCTGTTCAGAAGATAAATATCTTGTCCCAGATCACCCAACACTGAAACCCCGCTCAATTTCTCTTACCTTTACAAGGATTTTACACTCCACTGTAACCACTGAGACTCTTCAGAAGAGCAGAAATTAGGTGAGAAACTTTGAAAGCCAGGTTGGACATTATGCCTTCTATTTACATAAGTCTGAGAAAAAGAAAAAGGTGAATACAAGAGATTTTGCAAGAACTGCAAAGTCTGCAGGTCAGCATAAATAACACATTAAACATACATCAAGCCCCTGCTCCAGACTGTAAGAACTAGCAAAGGAACCTGACGGGGATTTTGGAGAGCTACATGCTTACCAAACAGTGAACTGCATTGGCTTGAAGAATATATTGTCTATGTTAAGAGACTTTACTACTGGGTATCTTATATGCAAAACAGATAACTGGTTCAGCTACAGTAGTACTCCATCTGGGGATGAATATCATCCAGAATATTTAAAGCACAATAAACAAAATTTTTGCTAAATACAGCAAAACCCAGGATTATAGTAGGTAGGAATTACACAGACTGTGCAGATACTCAAATATATGTATATTTAGACAGCAGTGTGCATTCATTCGTACACCTCTGTATCTATGCAGATATGGAGATTTTAAGTCTGGAGCAGCACCATGTGCAAGGATTATATGATTAGTAGAGTTTTTAAGTAATCTGTTTCTCATGACATTCCTTCCTCGTGCAAAAAGAAGCAGAGGTTTGTCAAGGCATCAATAATTCAGTCTGAAAAGTCAATTCTCGCAAAGTGCTCTTCAGCCATGAATTCTTTATAATCCGCCTGTGGGGGAGATGGGTGCTGAGATTTCTTCCACCTCATGGTCCCCTTGAAGAGAGGGACACACTGCGGTAGAAAAGCTGAATGGTCTGGCTAGAGCCAGAGAAGAAATACAGCAAAGAGCCCAGCATAGCTCTCGGGAGCTCTGAGCTGGCAGGTCTGTCTTTGGACCACGCACCTCCACCAGTGTGATGCAGTCTACAGCAACACCACCTCATTGAGACAGGTGAATAAGCAAGCATCAATTCATAAATGTATACTTGTTAAAGAAAACAAAAGTAAGTTTCCAGCCCTAAAAACTGTAAGAAGAAGTTCAGAGCTCAGAAAAACCCAAAAGCAAGGGAAGGGCACACCAGATGTTTTCTCTTCAGACCTTTGGGGACCCAGCAGCCTGTCACTCCGGGAAGGACGCAGCCATGGGCCAGATCTAACCATGAAAACATAAGGTCAGAGGGAATTTTTTTTCTCTCTCCATGCACTCCATCATGAGCAGTGACAAGAGCTGTTAGACTCTAGAGACTCGCCTCATATAATACGTTACACCTGGCCTGTCTCTAAGGAGGGGAATGGACAGAAGCAATAACTCACAAACTTCTTTCTAGCAGGATGCAGGCAAGCACCAGCAGCTGAAATGTCAGACTGAAGACCCAACTCCCACTCCTCCTACGCTTGCAAGTCATGCCTTCACGTAGAGCATCATTGAACTGCTTGGTTCCTGTACAAGTCTCCGAATTTAATATGTGGCCATGAGGATCAGACAGAGCAGACAGACAGCAAACCAGAATAACGGATGAGGAATGCAATTTGCCCTTCAGGCCCTTGTTTTCATTTACAAAGTGCAAATGAAGCAGAAGGTATTGCTTTTTTCCTGCATATCTTGCCTCGGGAACATTTATAAAATTCTGGAGACTTCCTGTATTGCATTTTAAGAACCACAATCCGGAGCCCCTGGCACTCAGCTGGCTGGCAATATTACCTCTCCCTGGTTGAAGCAGAGACCTTCAAAAGAAGGAAGGAGGCTATTAAACCTATTCTGATGTGCAACAGGTTCTCTCCTGCGTAAGGAAATGATGCCTCTGTGAATTCACTGCCTCTAACCTTCAAAAAGTTTCAGTGTTGAAGAAAATGGATTCACTTTTAACGCAAAGAAACTTAAAATCCAAAGCAACTTGTTGGTTGGTTGCACCAAATTCTCCCAGCTCGTTTTCCTTGTGGTAGATTCAAGGTTAAAATTCCCAAAGGCAACAGAATCCTGCAACTCTCCTGTTGCTCTTGTTCTTTCTGCAGTGCTGTTTGTGATGATGGGGAGCAGAGACTGGCATCAGGGACAGGTTTAGCAGAGATGCAGCATTGCTTATCTACACTGGGACTTGAATCTGGGGTCACATCTATGTTGGTCCTGTTTAAATAAGAGCCTGTTCCTACACTGCGGGAAGGTAGGCACTTGTTTGGTGGGGAGAAGGAGATTCTTCCATGTGAATCACGTGAAGCATCAAAACCCACCTCAGGAGCTGTGGCTGTGTAATTACTGGGACTTGACTCAGTTCTTTGAAAACAATGGGATCTGCAGGCAGGAAGCACTGCTTGAAAAGGGAGTTTTTACAACACAATGTGCTTTCCTTCTTACCACAACTTTCCCACTTGTCAGCTTCCATCTCCTGCTGCCATCTCTGCCTGCCATAGCCCTCCTCCAGGCTCAGACCCCAGCCCTCCTCCTGCTCTCCCTGCATATTTACATCCCTTGGTTAACCTAGGGGTGTTGAACTCTTTGTGGGAAACTTCAAAGGGCTTTGCTGCATTGTCCTGCCGAAGATTTGTAAACATATTATCTGCAATCTGTGCTATCTCCATCCAGCTATTGTGCTCCCTTTGGAATACATTGCCTACATAGCCATGTCACAACCCCAGACAAGCACAAGAAAAAATCAAACAGATTACTACTAGAAACACCACTTTTTTTCTGTTTATAATTTTCAGGCTAGATATATAAGCACTTACACAACATACACGTGGTTATACAATAGACACATATGCAGTCAAGCACTTTCAGGATCTATCTGATTTGCCATACCTGTGCACATCAGTTTTAAGGAATGTGTGTAATGCTTTCCCAAAGAATTTGGCTCTGAACGTGGACATAGATGACAAATCTGAGATTTCAGCAGGCATGGCAGGCTGGGGAGACCTGCTGTGCATCTTCAGTTACATCCTCAAACAACCTTGGAGAAAATTTCTGAGCAAAGAAAGAGGATATGACCACTAAAACCAGACTATGAATGTAATATTTATAAAAATTTCTAACTTCCACCCACCAAATGGCTTGTAAAAATGAGGAAATTGCTGTTCAATAATAGATTCCATAGGCCAGCTGCAAAAAAGGAGTCTCCAAAGGTGCATCCATTGCTTGTGGACAGTTCATCAGTTTCAACAGATACAAAGTTAGAAACAGCACCTCTTCCTTGAGCCAGAGAGGTGGTGGTGGTAAATGTGTCTTAAGAAGACACATTGAAGAAAAGGAAATATAGTTATGTACAGAGCTGAGTACTCTTTGGGTATCCACTCCCAACATCTCCAGCATGCTCTGTCCTCTTGGGCAATCCTGAATGGAAGCAACCCTGATAACCCTTCTGTTTAGATTTATGACAGCAACTCATTGTCTTCTGCTATCTTGTAATTTAAAGAAAATCTGTATATCCATCAAAAATCAACAGAACAGTAGCCCTGGCAAACATGGTGGGCTCTGTAGTAGTCTCACTGCTCAAACTACCATTGTAACTTCAAGCCTCATTCTCCTGTTTCAGTTGATAACAAAGTTCAAAGGTCCTGCGTGTCCTATTTTAAGAACTAAGCTGGAGTCTCAAAGGATCTTTCTATTTAAAATCCACAACTACCTCATGATATTCACAGCTCAGCCACGAGGTGTGCTTCCCCAGCTCCACTTTCCACTTCTCTCTCTAAAATACGTTCCAGGGCCTGTATTTCCCTAAAGCTGGCTTGGAAGCCATGATGAAAGGAGGCATGTGAATGACTGTCCCATCACCCCAGCCCATCATTTCATTAAAGGAGAGATCAGGCCACAGCCTTGGCTGAAGGCTTCTCACACTGCTCTGCACCACCTTGTCCCTTAAATACATCAGTGAAAATCTCTCTGTTGCCACCTCATAAACCAGACTTGGGAACTGAAGATTTCTTTCAAACTTGGTTGAAAAGGGGCTGGGAGCTGTAAACCGACATTGCCATGGGATGGTCAAACCACCATGTTGGAGAAGGTATTGGTGATGTCTCTCAAGCTGTGGCTGACTGACCCCTTGCTTGGCCTCTAGATGAGACCTCCCAGAAGGGCACTACAGCATGGACAGACTGTCCTAGTGCCCACAGGTACCTCAAAATATAGCTGGTTACAGAAACAGAAAGCGGGTTCCACTGAAGTTTGCATTTACTTCCTTCACAGAGAAGCACTGCTGAACATGAAACTGCTGGTAACAAAGAAAATGAAAGCAAAACCAAAAAAACCCCAAATCTCTGGAGGAAATCAGTATTGTGTTTCTCATAAATAGGAGTTCTTTTCCAAAATGAGTATTTCATAGCAGATAAGCATTAGGCAGATCTTTCCCACTAGCTTGACAGGTGAGTTTCAGCAGCTTGAAAATACCCTATAAAAATTTCTAACAGGGCTGACTAGGAAGCCATTGACTGAGTCTTCTTTTTGTCTCAAAAGTATCAACTTAAAAGAAATCAGAGCCTGGAGAGGAGCCAGATTTAACCTCTGCACTGACAAAAAGATGCTGGAGTAGCTAAGGCTGATGCTGGATGGGCAGCTGAGCTCTTCTCATGGCCAGGGAAGGGTCCTCCTCACCCTGACACTGGATCCCACTGTTCCTCGCACTGCCCCGAGCTTGCTGTGCTCTTCACTGAGCTACTCCTCGTTGCTAGCCCAGAAGATAACTGTCTTTTTGTTGGGTTAATGGGCTGTACTGGCTCCAAAGCTGACCCAAGGTCAACAGCAAGATCATGGCTCCAGGCCCAAGAAGAGAAAGACCAAGAAGCAGGGATTTTTTTCTTTGAGAAGGGGTGAAGACATCTAACACATGTCTCATAAGCACCATTCACCATTTGTGCTTTGCATGTACCTGTGGCTCTCACATCCTATCCCATTGTCACATCCCACCCCTACTACCAGCGCCAACGGTGGTCGAGAGGGAGCAGTTGTTTCCATGATGCCATATCATCGTCTCCCTGTGTTTTTCTTTGACAAAATTACCTCTGCACCATTAAAGTCCACTTTCTAAAATTAAGCCCTTGAGTGACTCTTTTGCACGAGGCCGCTCTGTTGCAATGCTGCTGTCTGACACCAGAATACTCCCTGTGCTGGGACGGCTCTCTGCTGAGAGGTGTGCTGTTGTGTAGTGATATTTCTTCTCTAGGTGATTAAGGACCTAATTGTCCCAGATATATTGCTAAACTGTGGCCTTATAGAAGCCAAAGAAATAAAGTTCAGTTGCCTCCAAAAGTCATAGAAAGGAACACGTTATTTTAAGCCAAGGCAAGCCCCTAGGTAATTGTTTTAATTAAGTCAGTCATGGAGGTGGTTTTACAATCTAACTGTGCTGAAGAACTATTTTACTGGCTAATTGCAGTCATCAGTTATTTTTCAAGTGCCTTTTGGTGATAATTCTTTCTAGTTATAAAGAAATTACTTTTGTATTTAATTTTTCCACATAAACATCTGTTGCAACATCTTCAATTTTTTCTTAGCCCAAACCCCACAAATCCTTAACCAGCTTAACCAGTACATGCTCATGTTCCAAAGTTATCCAGAAGAGGAGACTAAAGAAGTGCAACATGTTACCCAATCAGAGAGTACTGACATACAACATAGACTTCAAGCTGTGCTTCTCCATATCTATCTCTGTATGTCCATGTATCTTTAATTAAAGGACATAAACATTCTCCACAGCCTTCGCCGTGGCAATCTCATGCACCGATTCTGCCAACACAAGTTTTCAACACTCATCAGGAAAAAGTTTTGAAATGGTTTTATTATTGCGAAACACTTTACAGGCAAGTCTGGATTCCTTTACTATCTGGGTTTATGTTTGAACCTCCAGGACATGCCTTTACTCTATTTCTAATCTTTCCTCCTTCACTGTAAAATATTATTTTTCTTTTTCTTTTCCTTATGACATCAAAGAACCTTTATAAACTCTAGGAGCTGGGCCTTAAAAAAGGTCAACTATATCAAGATTATGTCAACACATGGACATTTTCTTTGGCAGAAAAACTGTTTTAACTGTTTCCTCCCTTCCTTTGCTACCCTTACGGACTTTGCCATGCTTTCAGCTGTGTCCCTGCAATGGTTTGGTGGCCCTGCTGTGACCCAGAGCACCCAGAATCAACACAAAAAGGGTTTTTTTACCTTCTTCTGTAATCTATGTCTTTGCGTGTGGCCCCACTGACAGTTGTCCTGGTCACCTCCAGCACTGCACAGGAAGGAGCAGCGGGCACTGCCGCTGCCCTGGCTGCAGAGGAAACCTTGGTAAAACAAGCAATTGCAAGGAGGTCCAAGAGGTCTGCAAGGTTTGCCTGGCTCCTCTGCAGACATGAGGGCAGAGGGGATTGTCAAAGCCTCCAGACCCTACGCACCGCAGGACCCTTGCACACGCCCTACATGTTACCTCCCATAGCTTCTCCCTTCCATTGAATGACCTCATCATCTCTTCTTTTCTCCAGTTCAGAAATTGTGCCTACCCTAAGATGAGAGCAGCATCCAAGGAACTTGTATTTCCAGCTATAGAAAGACCCAACAACCCTAAAAAATCCACTTGGAAGCACCATCTGAAATTGTAGGGATTCCTGAATCTGGTGAACTCTGGTTTGAGGAAACATCTGGGATAAAGAAGGATGGGATTTTGATAGGACTCAAAGCACCTCTGTGAAGGTGCTTTCCTTCTAAGTGTTGACATCTTACATTTTGTTTTCAGCCAGACTCTATTTGCATTACCTGAATCAACTTGCTAGTTAATAAATTACTTAACAGCTCTGTGAGACCAGAGTAGTAGTTAATCAGCTGATATTGTTGTGGTGTTCAGACAAATAAGCGTAATGACTGAACAAAGTTGAGTACACAAGTTGGGAATGTTTTGCTTGCTAAGATATGAAAAAGTCTCCAGGGTTTGCTTGGTGGACTCCTCCTGTATTAACTCACAATTCAGTGCTGGCTAAAAATTAATGGGAAAAAAAACCAAACAAGTGCTGAGGGTTGCCCAGAACGAGATACTGGGTTCCATATAGCAACCACTGACATTGTCACAGCTCTAAACCACTGATATTTTTTAAAAATGCTATGTTCTCCACTTTAAGATTTTTTACATTAGCTATTTATTGTCAGGAATCTTTTCCAACTTCCTTCCTAAGTAAATAAGGAAATCCTGCTTTGAAGAGGCTCGGGAAGTGTTTGTTATATAGTTTTTTATTCCCAGACACTCAAGTTCTTGTTTTGCAAATTGATGTCAGTTTGAGTTTAACTTGAAAAATTTGAGTGAGGAAAAGCGAAAAACTTATCCCCGAGAGTAAATAGAGTGCAGTTGAGTGAAGTACACTGCAGTTTGCTTTTAGTTAAATATTGTTATACTTACAAATGTTTTTTCAGTTAAATATTACACAACTTTGGAGTAGGAATGATGAAACTAAAACGCATATTGTCCCAGGAGACAGCTTCGCTTTCTATTCTTCCTCAAGCCCTTTCTGTTTACTGAGTTTCAGTGCCATACAAGCCCAAGAAAACATCTTGCACCTGGCAAAGTTTGCCATCTACAAACACCACCAGACCAATTCAGGCTCCATCCCTGTGCCAGTCTGGCCACAGAGCTGTTTCAACGCTCTGTTTGCCAGTAGCTATGGGGAACTTCTGCTTCCCACTGTATCATGACCCTATTTTCAGGACAGAAGGAAAATACCTTTGTTGTATGGTGTCACTGGAAATACAATCTGGCCACCAAAGACCCAGATACACAAAACTCCAGTATAATGTTGGCATGACATTTATGCAATACCTTCTATAACATAAAAGCGTGTGTATTTTTAAATCACCACTGTGATATCATTGGTATGTTCACCGAGGCCAGTGTTTCCTTTTCGCTTTACTTCAACTAATTGATAACCCAGCCATCTGCACACAGTAATTCAAGTTCTGCCAGTCTTGCACCAACTTCACTGCCACATGTTTCCTGCTCACCAGCCTCTGGAGTTTCCCTCTAATGCTCTGGACAGCCTTGTCTAGCCCTGACTAACCTGGGTAGTTCCTGAGCTCTTGGAGCCCCTCTGCATTCCCAGATCTCAATTGGAAGAGAACCACATTGGAGACGGTGCAGGTACCACCCCACTGAAGGGTTGAAAAGAGTGTTTCCTGAGTGGGAGTCACTACACCCTGCTCCCAGAAAGTGTTCAGACTCCCTCATTCAGGGTTAAACAGCTGGATATTCATGGCCAGATGCTCTTCATATTTATTGCCTATTTTTATGCTAATCACACAGCATGAAAGACTGAGCAGATGAGTCTTTCTAGCTACTGGCATGAAGTCTTCCAATATGCATAAAAGAAATGGTAGAAAAACCTTTGTTTCTTACAATAATAAGTATCCAGTTTAGAGTATGCAGCACTTCAGCAGTCATCCAGGAGCCAGATCCACGTGCCACAGATAGAGCAGTCCACAAGACTTTCCAGTGTCTGTGTCAGAGCTATTGCAAACAGAGACCATTATATGCAACATCCACTTCAGTTGCCACCAAAATCACTCCCCAGAAGAAAGGAGCCACCGAGCACTCCCAAAAGCTCCACAGCAGTAGGACACAGAGTGAATAAACCCAGAAAGTGTCCACAAAGCAATGGGCATCACCTTAGGTGACACGATGCTCTTGCCATAGATGCCTACGTGTAGTGGGTACAAATACAAACAAATCTATCCCCCACTTTCATTAAAGACGGTTGGGCTGGTATAAATACAAAACCAAATCCACATGTACTCAATATGGGTTAAATGTGTTACAGATCAAGACAAACCAAGACTACAGGAAAACAGATTCTGCTGGACAGAGCTGAGAATTTAACCTCATGGTTTTTCACTCACTAGAGAGAAAACAGTCTATCCAATTAATATACTACAAATATATGGTCCAATCTATAGTGTCCTTTTTTACTAGTTACAGGAACAGGGAAGGGTTTTCCTGTAAGTAAAAATCATCCCCAGTTGTTTCTCCCCCCAGTTTCCTGTGCACCCACAGTTTTTTGTTGCCAGCTGAGAGAACACATCCAAGCAGGAGCACTGGCCACAATGCCAACAACACAGGGGAGGGCAAATGGCAGGTTCCTTCTGCAAGGAACCAGAAATCTCATTCAGTTCTCTACCTACAGCCTTGTATATTGCTTTTAATCTGTCACAGGGGGAAACTGTACACAGGCAAAGACAGACAGACATGTGACAGATGCTTTACCATGAAGAAGCTTCCAAAAAAGTCATGTATTGCATATGAATCTGGCACCCTAAAGAGAAATATTTGTCTTCCATTTTCAGTGGAGGTAAAAGGCAGTCACCTATGGTAAAGATAATCAGATTTCGTGCTTCAAGGCTTAAGCTGATTGCTTAGCAAGGCTTTGCTATGTGCCAGGGACAATTCTTCTCTTTCTGAAACATTGCAGAGACAGCTAGGTGTGTTATGGATTTTCTCCCAGCTTCTTCCAGAGCTGAACCTGTTTCAACATTATCACTTTGTTCATATAACAGAGAAAAATTTACAAGTGGCTGCAAACATCTCCTTTGCTCCCTTAGCAAGGGGGACTTTGCATCATCTAGTGCTTCAGACAATCTGGTCATGCAATGGGGTAATAGCTGCATGGCCAGATCCAGCCTGGGGACCTGCAGCTGGAATGAGTTGCTTCTGCCATAGTGACCTCGAGGGACATACAGGAAAACAGAGCCATATAGCCCTTACAATGGATATATACATTATTCTAATGATAAAATTTCAACTATTCCAAGTTTTGAAACTCCTTTAACCAAAATCTTCCACTCTAAAACAAACAGAAATTTTGAAATGTGAGACTTTCCCGAAAAGTCTCACAAAATCCTGAGTTGCAGCACTACAAATAATAATTAAAACAATGACATATAAATATTTACATTATAAAACATAAGAAGGAATCTTGGACCAAGGCATCCCAGTGAAACTACTTACACTGATTCACTGAGTAACATCTATGTGCCGAGTAACGTCTACGTGCTTTGCCAGGACATGCCTGGTGACAATCCCTGGCATTTGGCTCAGACAGTGAATGTCAGAAGAGCTGGTAGCGTGTGCAGTACTGCAGCCCACGGCTGGAATTTCACAGAAACTTCCAGGGAATTTCAGCATCAGGAAGATTCGCTTCCCTTTTTAAACAACAGAAACCTAACAAACCAGGTTGGTTGCGCCGACAGCGTAAAGCACAAGGGTTGAGTTTCCAGAGATCACAGAATCACAGAATGTCAGGGGCTGGAAGG